>NC_037670.1:49176481-49374271 GCF_003255815.1 Theropithecus gelada | reverse complement strand
CTGGAGTGCAGTGGCCGGATCTCAGCTCACTGCAAGCTCCGCCTCCCGGGTTTACGCCATTCTCCTGCCTCAGCCTCCCGAGTAGCTGGGACTACAGGCGCCCACCACCTCGCCCGGCTAGTTTTTTGTATTTTTTAGTAGAGATGGGGTTTCACCGTGTTAGCCAGGATGGTCTCGATCTCCTGACCTCGTGATCCGCCCGTCTTGGCCTCCCAAAGTGCTGGGATTACAGGCTTGAGCCACCGCGCCCGGCCAAAACTTGGATTTTGCATTTGGTGAGCAGCTGCTGTGCGCCAGACCCTGCCTCTGCCAGGGACAGAGGGGAGAGAAGGGAGTGGGTCAGATGTGGCCCCTACAGTTGTCAAACACAGAATTCTTAGTTCTCTACCGAGAAGCTACTTAGAGCAATGACCAAACTTCTAGGCCTACAGATTAGTTACATGAAAGATTCCAAAAAATGTTCAGGGGCCGGGCTCACGGGGGCTCACACCTGTCATCCCAGCACTTCAGAGGCCTAGGTGGACGGATTGATTGAGCTAGTTCGAGAGCAGCTGAGGGAACACAGGGAGACCCCATCTCTACAAAAAACACAGACATCAGCCGGGTGTGGTGGTGCATGCCTGTAGTCCCAGCTACTCGGTTGGCTGAGGTCGGAGGATCACCTGAACCCAGGAAATCCAGGCTGCAGTGAGTGGCAATCACACCACTACACTCCGGCCTGAGCAACAGCTGGACCCTGTCTCAAAAAAACAAAACAAAACAAAAAAAAAACACAAAACAGCCAGAACTCTGCTTTTTGACCCTCATGGGCCCTGCAAGGCCACGGTCTGAGGGAGAAGATGCCCAGGGCTGGGACAGCCGAACCAAGCTCCTGCCGGAGTCGGGGGGCCGATCCTGACTGGGGCGCTGGAGAAGGCAGAGCAGAGGGCGCAGCACCCAGGGGCACAGCCGGCCCTGCATCCCAGAGATGCTACTCGAAGGGGCGCTCTGTGCCCTAAGGGGCCCTTGAAGGTAAGGGGATGGGCTGCAGGCCACCGAGCCCCAGAGGCCCCAAAGCCACAGCCCCAGACCAGACAGCCCGAGGAGCTGGAGGAGGAGGGAGGAGCTGGCCCCACAGCAGACGGCACCTGGCGTGGCCGCAGCTGGGCCAGCCTCAGGGGTTTGCACGCAGGGAGTCTTTGCTACAAAGCATATGTTGCTATTATTGTGGTCACTATTTTTATAGAGAAACTTGACCTTTCCACCAGCCTCACCCACTCAGCCCTAAGCCGTCTTGGAATTCTGGACACTTAGGAACAAGATGCCCACATCTGCCTCCCGGGCTCCTGCCCTTCCCTGGGGCTCCCCGTGCTGGAGGCAGCAGGAGGGGTGTGGGAGGGACAGGCCAGCGCTGGGGGAGGGACAGGCTGAGGGTGGGCTTGGAGCCAGCACACAGGGGTTAGGTCTGGCTTGTCCCTCGCCAGCCGGACGGCCCTGGGCATGTCGGGGAATCTCTCAGAGCTGGTTTCCCACGGCGGGAGGGAGCTGTTGGCTCTCACCTTGTCGTGAGGACTAAGCCAGCTGCCGTCTGTGGCCGGGTCATGGGGTTCTGAGTCCTCTCATCACTGGGGCTTGGCCCTGACCTCCCCTTCTGTCTCGTGAAGCTGTCAGCTGTGTGGAGACACAGCCACTTCAGTCCTCTCACAAGCCAGGGGCCAGGTCCCAGGCTAGAAACCCGCGCTGGGAGCCCAGGCCCCGCTCTCATCCTGGGGAAGCTCCAGCCTTGGGAAAAGCAGGTGAGAGACACAGGTTCTCAGCACCTGACGGAGGGATGCCTCAGGGGGGTGAGGGAGGCCGGGCAGCGTCCGCGGAGGGGCCCTGTGAGTGGGCCCAGCGGATAGGCAGGGAGCACCTCCATGGAGGGGATGGAGACCCCCGTGTGGGCGCTGTGGCTTCTGCGGCTCCCCGTGCTGGCTGTGGGCTGTTTGCCGGTCGGCCTGGCTGTCGCTTTCAGCGGCTGCTTGGAAGCGCGTCCTTTCTCATGAAGTCACAGACGTCACAGCACCGAGTTGAAAGGAATCTGAAGAGGATTTGGGGGCTGCTCTGTGGGCCTAGATCATCGCGAGGCCACAGCCCCCCAGTACAGAGGGGCCCAGGGAGGATGGGGACGGGAACCAAAGATGTCATCAATTAAATCGTCCCCTTCCTCCAACAGGTAGAGTGTGACTCTGTGTCTATCAACACTTGCCCACTTGCTTGTAGAAAGCCAACATTGTTAAGATTTGCGGCCGGACGCGGTGGCTCAAGCCTGTAATCCTAGCACTTTGGGAGGCTGAGGCGGGCAGATCACGAGGTCAGGAGATCGAGACCATCCTGGCTAACACGGTGAAACCCCGTCTCTACTAAAAAATACAAAAAACTAGCTGGGTGTGGTGGCGGGCGCCTGTAGTCCCAGCTACTTGGGAGGCTGAGGCAGGAGAATGGCATAAACCCGGGAGGCGGAGCTTGCAGTGAGCTGAGATCCGGCCACTGCACTCCAGCCTGGGTGACAGAGCAAGGCTCTGTCTCAAAAAAAAAAGATTTGCAAAATACTTGTACCTCCAAGCTGGCCGTGACGTGATGTCATTCTGTGTTTTCCCGGGTACGGAGGGGTAATTTCAGAAGGAGGCATTTTGTAAAATTAAAAGGTATTCACCAAATATTTCATGCATGAGTGTAATCTACAGGCTTGGTGATTCGAGATGAAAACGCATATATCAGACAAACAAGATTGGATATTTAGAAGCAAATTTCAGACTCAAGGGAGAATAAATTACAGGGAACTTCTTATCAGAGCCAGTACATGTCTGGGTCTGGAGTGAAAGCCTCAGGCTATGGCCTCAGGTGTGGAGGACATGGGGTTCTCTGTCCCATTCAGCATCCCCTTCCCCCTGGGGGGGCGGCTGTGCTGTCGCTGGGGCTGGGGCCATTGACTCCCTGTACCCCGCCACCCCCACCGCCAAAGGAGCCAGTTCTGGCTCCAGCTCCCCCTCCCTCCCCGGCTTTCCGTGCGAGCCCAGCTGTGCCCGCTTTTGGTCCCCACAGGTTCTGTCCTCCGAACACCAGGCTCTGTGTGGGCCCTGGGAGTCCTGTCCCGAGGGGTCTCCTGGGGGGCCCTGGGAGTCCTGGCCCGAGGGGTCTCCTGGGGGGCCCTTGGGAGGGGAATTCCTGCTCTCAGGGCCTCTGAGTCCAACCAAGACAAAACCTGCTCTTCTCAACAGAGGCGTGAGTTCCTCCTTCCTGGCAACCTGGGGGATCACAAAGACAGACGGCACCTCCCCAGGCACCTGTGCTCATGTCCGATGGCAAAGTCATTAGCAAGCGAACCCGAGGTGGTCACTCGTCACCCGGAGCCCATCCGCATTAAGAAGGCGCTTTCTCGCCGTCACAGGGGAGGAACTGCTAAAGAGACCACCAGACATGGAACACGGCCATAGTTTTAGGTGTACAATTATTGCACACAGATAAATTCTGGAAACAGCTGCCTAGAAAATTCTTTATATTGGAAAGTATGCTTTGAGGCCATGACGCCGGATTTTACAGCCGTTTCTTGGCTGAGCCCCGGGCTGGCTTATGGCTTTGCAGAAAGGCATCATCACATTTTATGAACGACAGACGGTTTTTATCACACTTCTGCATTATCGCTTATGGTAACAGGGACCGCGATGCCCTGCGACGCGGGGATCTGCGTGAGGGCCCCGGGCAAAGGCTGCTCTTCGGGACCCCCGGTGAGGTCTGAGGATTTTATTTCTTCCTCTGATCTCCCTGCCGGCCGGGCCACTGTGGCAGAACAATTCCGGGCCCCCGCCCCCTGCATGTGCAGGTGCAGGCCGGTCTCGGGGGGATCGGCGGCTCCCGGGGGCTGGGGGATGGTGCGCCCGTCCCAGGGCTCCTGCACAGGAGGGCTCTGCACTTCCACCCTCCTTCCCTTGGCTGAAGCCTGTTCTCTTTACTAGAAGGTGAAATGAAGACGATTCCTTTTGTTCAGTCCCCTCCACTCCTAAACCCTGTCTAGAGCATGGCTGGGTTCCCTCCTTGTCGGCGCTACCCACTCACCTCCTCACCTCCTGTCCCCTCCGCTCCTGACCTCCATCTGGAACGTGGGACGCTGTGTTGCCCATGACCACGGGGAGCCCTAAGGTGAGGGAACTGAGCCGGAGACCTGGGCTTGTAGCCAAACCGTGAGCCTGTTTTTGAAGCTACTGAATGGGTGGAACACGACTGCTTAGACGGCCCTGGAGGACTCACTCCTTTCCATGGGTGCCTCTGCTGGGCCCCACCGCAAGCCCCAGCTCTGCGGTTGCCACTGTACCCTGCCCGTGGCTCCATCCCCACGCGTCCAGGATGTGTGGCCGCTGGTCAGCTGCCGGCAGCACACAGAAGTCGTGGATGGGTCCAAGCGGCTTCCAGGACTCGGCACCCAAAGCAGCCCCCGTCCTGGCGGTGACAATCCTGCCCATGGGGCAAGGCCCTCTCCCCGGTTCCTCAGATTTACCCCGTTCTCTCTGCCAAGAGCAGGCTTGAGGAACAATCAAGCTGGAGTCCTCTTGGCCTTTCTTGGACTTCTGTCCCAAAGCTCCTTTCATTTAAGCCTGGCGTAGGAAACCCAGGTTTCTGCAGCAGGAGAGGGGCGTGGCCTCAGGGACAGTGGGGGAAGACCGTGTAGGACCAGCCGTCACGGAGCCTGATGTCCGTCCGGGAGCATCAGCCCATCACCCTCAGAGTGGGCCCGAGGGCCGCACCTGCCACCTGGGTGACAGGTGAGAGGCGACCAAGGACCCCAGACGACAAGGGGCAGCGTGTCTGCACTTGTCACCAAAGGCTGCCAGGGAAGACCTGGGATGTGTGGACAGGAAGGGGACCGTGGCATGGACAGGGTGGGATCAGGACACTGGGCGAGCCGGCTTCTGGTTATGGGGTCTGCGGGCAGGGGAAACTCGGGGGTAGGAAGCCCCTTGGGGCTCCAGCCTTGCCAAGGAGCCTGAGAACTGGGCGGACACACTGCTGTGTGAAGGGAGGACGGTGCGTTTCAGGCCGTGAGGTCACTCTGCCTCCAGTGAAAACACTCACGTCTGCCGCTGTGGCTCAGAGCAGCCTTCGACACACGCGATGAGTGCGTGTGGCTGTGCCCCCACCTCTCCTTGTTTATGGAGCTAAAATTTGAATTTCCTATAAGTTTCACATGTCACAAAATAGTCTCTTGATTTTCCAACCATTTAAAGATACAAAAATCATTTTTAGCCCCCTGTGCGACAAAAACAGAGGCTGACTTGGGCCCTGGAGCTGTAGCTTCTACCCCTGCCTTAGATGATTCTTTTTAAGGCATTTTAGCTGGGCCTGGTGGTTCCCACCTGTGGTCCCAGCTACTCAGAAGACTGAGGCACGAGGACCCCTGGGTCTGAGAGTTCGCGGCTGCAGTCAGCCACGATTGCACCCAGCCTGGTGACAGAGCGAGACCCTCTCTCGATAACTAAATAAATAAATCTAAAAAAGAGGTAGTTCTGTTTGGATGTTGTAAATTTAGACGATTTATGAAGTTTCAGTTCATTCACACTTTGTAAAGACCACTGTGTTGCAGCAGGACTCGTACCCTCTGAGTAGCTCAGAGTTCATGAGCGTCCTCCTGGACTTGGAGCCAGCCGACGTCAGTCCAGCTCCGGCCAGGTGGTGGGCAAGGCCGGCTCTCCCAGGCGGCCCTACTGTCCCACTCCCTCTAGCTCACTCCACTCGAAGCACCCGGGACAGCCCCTCTTGTGGCAGGGGAGCCTCCGGGGAGCCTGAGGCTGAGCGGGGCAGGTCCCAGCTGTTGCCCAGCTCCATGTGTGAGAGGCATGGATTCTCCAGGTCAGACTCCTGTCCATCAGACCATTCCACAGGGAACCGGTGTGAACTTGGAACCAAGGGCCTGGCCGGAGGGGTGTCCACGCAGTGCCGGCCCTTCCTGGGGTCCCCCAGATATGGGCACTGCTGGGTCTGGGGAAGTGGCTTTGCCTCCCCCAAGGGATCTGTCCTGCCTCCTCTTCTGCCTCCCTCCCTCCTCAGGGTGGGCTTCGGGCAGCAGTTGGCTGCCCAGGGCCTGCCTGACCTCCACCCCCTGCACCAGGGACCTGCGGCTCCGGGGCCCACTATGCATAGAGGCTTTCCAGCCTGGGCGTGGCTCCACCGCCTCCTCCAGTGTGGACCCCCGAGACAGCTCATTCCCCAGCAGGCCCCTCCATTTGGAGGCCCAGGCTGCTCTCTGCAGGGGCACTGGTCTGTGATGCCAATTTTAAAGTACAGGATTACAGAAAGCCTACCATGTGGATTATTTCTGACTGTCAGAAACCATGCAAGCTACATTTTCGGAAATCCTACTGCTCTCAAGGGCTGTGGAAAAGAGACGCAGCCCGAACCTTAACCCTGACCTGGAAAGACCCAGCTCCGACCCACACAGGGCTCTGGGCACCCTAGGCCTTTTTTCGTGCCGGCCACTCGCCCAGGGCTCCCTCCAAGTACCCTTCCTGGACACTCTCACACACCCTTCAGGAGCCTCTACAGATACCACCAGGCCCGTGAGCCCTCCCCGATGGGTTTGCTTCTCTTCCTCCTGGGCAGCCCCACGGCAGCTTGGCCATCTCACACCCCATCCTGGGCCAGAGGCCCTGAGAGCTGGGACTGCCTCACCCTCCCCCGTTGTCCCAGCCCACAGCCGGTGTCGCAGAGGGTCTGGCTCTCCCTCCCACTGCTCCCCACTGCCTCTGGACCGTGTTCCCCGTGTCTCCGGCCCTGTCTCTCCCTCTGCCCCCGCAAACATCAGCTCAGTACTGCCTAAGCTTTTTCCCTGTCTCTCCCTCCGCCCCCCTGAACATCAGCTCAGCACCGCCTAAGCTCCTTCCCAGGGTCAGCTTTGAGACCTCTTGTCCCAGCCAAACAGACCCTGGGAGCAGCCAGCTACCACTTCCTGCCGCTGCGGCTTCATCTGGGACAGAAATCCACGGAAGCAGCTTCTCTTTTCTTGGACTCCTGCAAAGGGGTCACTTGAGGCTGCAGCCGGAGCCCGTGTCCCTGAGGAGTCGCAGGGGAAGGGGCTTCCCGGCAGCTCTTGGGGTCGGTCAGGAGTTTGAGAGGAGCCAACAGCGGCTAAAACAGCGATTTCTACAAACGTCACGATTCAGCAACGGGCCTGCTTCTGCCAACACTCCGGCGGCCGCTGGTCTTCCCGCCTGGGTCCATTTTCCTTTAGATGCATCGTCCGGTCCGCAGGCATCTAACAGCCATGATGGTGGCTATCTGCCGTGGGAGATGTAGCTTTTCACCTGTAAAATATTAGTGCTTAAAACCCCCGCTGTGGGACTGGTGTGTAATTCTGGCTGCCACTGTCCACCCATAACCACCGAATTCAGAGATCCTCTCTCTCCCTCCGCGTCCGGACTCCACCTCCCGGCTGCCTCTGGTCTGGGGGCCCCGCACGAGGGATCCAGACACGGGGCAGAGGCGAGGTCAGAGAGACTGCCCCTGCGAGAAGCCTCTTGGAAGCCTGAAGCCTAGTGGTTCTCAGGCACACGAGGACCCAGGAGTGAGCGCTGGCCGAGTGCCTGCCGTGTGCCCGTGCCGGGCACCTCTACTCACTGTCGTGCAGCAGCAGGATTCCCCGCAGGTGGTGATTGTGTCCCACGTAAGGCAAGGAAACAGGCTGGAGGACACGAATCAGGGGTGCGATGCGGCCCCAGCGCCCGCCCTCTCCCCGACGAGGCCTTGCAGAGCCCACCCGCCCGCATGCAGAGACCACATGGTGGCCGACGCCGCATCCAGGCCGTGAGGAGACAGGCCCAGCTGTGCCATCCTCCTGCACTGCCTCCTCTTGAGTCTGGCCTGCGGGAGGGAGGGTAGCGGACACCAGGCCTCAGCATCTCTCGGTTAAACCAAGGAGACACCACGTGGGGGTTTCTGTCCATTTCTAAAATCCGAGCCCGATGCTGCCTTCCTGAGCTCACGCTGAAGTCAGTCCCCTCCTCGCCACTGCAGCTTCAGGGACGTGGTCAGCGTCCCTCCGTGTGGCCTGCTTGTCCTGGTTCCACGTGCGGGTTCCACCCCCGAGCCTGGTACTTCAGGACGCCCCAGGCAGCAGAGGGAAAGGCCAGCGGTCCGGGCACACAGGGATCCTGGGGTCTCTGCGTTTGCCAGCTCCGGGGATGGAAGCCTTGGTTTCTTCCTCTGTGCACAGGAGGAGATGCAAATGGTGGAAGATGGGCAACCAGGTCTGCGAAGAGTGGCTGCCTCTAAGATGCTCAGTATCGGGGACCGGCTGAAAGAGGGACGTGGTCGGTGTGGCAGCGCAGGAGCCAGGACACGTCGTGCAGGAGGAGCTCCCCAGGAAGCGGAGAGAAGGTTTAGAAAGTGAGGAAGAGTCGGAGGCAGCAGGTTGAGGGAGTCCAGTAATCACAGGGCCTTGGGCAGGACACTCGTGACGTCCACCAGGCCTCGGTGGTGTCTTTAAGGGAAGGCGCTCCGGAGGCGGTCACAGACCTCTGCCGAAGCGGGAGGCTCTGCTCACCATGAGCTCACACACACATGTGCATTTGGGTTGGATTGTCCAGCGCACAGAGAGCAGCCAAGCCGAGGACAGCACTTCCCACCCCCCAGATCCCCTGATCCGGCCCCAGGGTGAGGCACTGGTTTCCTACCACAGGCACCAGCGAACTTCTTTCCCCAGTAGAGCTTGGATGTGACCAGCAAACTGCTCAGCCCACACGCTGGGCCCTCAGCCCAGCACTCATCCCACTGCTGCTGCGGACAGACCCTATCTGGGGCGATAGCTGGAGCCAACCTACATGTCAGACGCAGCCCCGAGCCTACACCCCATCCACCCTGAACAGCTGACAGCAGTTCTCAAAGCAGGATTCACTGCCCCCAACCTCCCTCCACCTCAGGGCACCGTTTCAGACCCTGGTGGGACCTAACCCGGGGCCACAGCCTCACACCCATCCTGGGGCCAGGAGCTGGCAGCATCTCCTGGACACCGAGAAGCTCTGGATGTGGATGTGGATGAACGTCAGCAGAAAGAGGCGTCCCCGGGGCCGGCCACGTCACCCAACCGAGCCGTCGACGTGTGGGGCCGTGGCCGACTTCGTGGTGCTGAGTTGCTGTGGAACCCTCCAAACTTTCTGTGCTACGATTTTCAATATTTTGAAGGACATGAACGATTATGCAATGTGAGGTATCATTATTGTAAGAAATTGCGTCGTGATTGCCCTCCTCCGGGCTGACAGAGGAAACCTGGAGAAGGCCCAGATATGCTGTTCCCACTCCTGCCCACCTGGGCAGCAGGACATGCCCGCCAGCCTGGACCTTTTCAAGACCTATCAACAAGCAGCGGTGATGGAGACCCCAAAGGCGGGATGGAGGGCAGGAAGGCGTGCAGGTCTGTATCTGGGCAAGCGTGCGTGCACGTGTGTACACATACCTGTATCCGTGTGTGGCCACATATACGTAACAAATATCACACGCCAAACACACATGCATGCACACATGCCTGTAAATGGACGCACACGTGTGTTCATATAATATACATGCACACCCACATGTGCATACATGCCTGTACATATATGTGCCCAAACGTGCATACATGCCTGCATATACATGTGCCCATATACATATGTGTGCACACGCTTGCCAATCACACATGTGTACCACGTGCACACACACACGTACGTGTAGGCGAATGCACACATGCATGTACCTCAGTGCACACACGTGTTCATGCGTATACACATGCACTTGCTCATATGTGTTCACGTAAACACAGGTGTGTGCATGCCTGTGCACACACACATACACAGCCACACACTCCCTTCTTCAGCAGGAACCACGATGCAGAACTTCCATGTACCCAAAAGCTAAGTGGGCAGCACTGGCAGAATCAGATGCTGCAGGCAGTGCCGGGACTGGTGCAGAGCCTGCCATGGGAATAACATGTAAGAGACAAAGTCTAAACACACCCCCATCTCCAAAGCACCCCACACACTCACAGAGGCCGGGTCTTCCTGCTGGCCCCGCTGCTCGGATTGGAGCTGACACCAGGCTCCCCGGGCTCCCAGCCTCACCCACATGTCCTTTTTTATGACTGCAGTTTGCAACAAAGTCCTTTATTCTGTTTCTTCATGATTCTCTCCCTGAAACATGGAACTCAAGAAGGAAATGCAGTTTTAGCACCCGAAGACAGAAATGTGACCGCAAGCTTTGAGCTGTATCTCGCATTAAGAAAGTCAAGGCCCAAACGCTAGGAGACTTCAGCTCTGAGGATGGGGGTAGTTGGCAGCTCCATCCCAGGTGCTGCAGGCGGTGGCCCTTAGCCACACTGAAGACCCCTGCCCCTCTCTGTGGTCCTGGGGGCTGGGAATGCCTCTCGGGTGGGGAGAGGCTACAGCAGGAAGCCGCGGTGGTGGTGCATGTAAGGTAAAAATAAAGAGAGATGCCGAGGCTTTTGCCGGTGCAAACCTCCCTGCGTCTTCAAGGCCTGTTCCTCTGAGAGCTGGGACTCGTGGCCACCACGCGCTGGAGTCCTGCTCACCCTGCCCTGTCCCCGCCCTGCCGTGCCTTTCTTGCTGACACTCACGGCCTCCCAGGGGTGCTCCTTGGCCCCTCTGCAGGGGAAAGACAGCTCAGGGGAGCAGTGAGGTGGGGTCGTGCCAGGCACACCCAGACATCTGATCGCCATGCTGGCTCCGGCCAGCACAGGCGGCACGAGGCCCATAGAGCGCCTGGAACAAGCCCCACACGGCATTGCCAGGTGGAAAATACAGGGCCCAGTGCCCAAAAAAGAGACCAAGCAAAGATATTAGGCCTGAAGCACCTTTCCAGCTTTCCTCTTAAAAAAGAAAAAAAGGCAGAAACTTTCTCTCTAGGCCGAGGATAAATTAGCTAAGGACAAATGCAGCCCAATGATCATTTATCATCACGAGCTCGGAGAGAATCCTGGGAGCCCTGTCCTGGCCTCAGGACTCAAGGGCAGAAGCTGCTGCTTTCCCTCATTATTTCTATTTTTAATACTTGCGTTCAGGCCTCCTGCAAAAATAGCAAGAGGTAAGGCCATTTCAAGCACTAACATGCTCCTCTTTTGTCAGAAAACCCCGGGATGCAGGAAAAAGCGGCCAGGACTTCAGCAAGGTGGCACCGGCAGAGCTTAAATGGTCCTTTGCTATGCCCTGATCCGCTGCCCAGCAGTACAGGGGTAGACTGAGGCCAGAGAGGGCAGGCAGGTGCCCAGGCTCATTCAGTGACTAAGACCACAGAGCACTGGGTGCTGGCCCCTCTGAAATGCAGGGCCGGGTGGCCAGGGCCTGGCTTCCCTTGGTTGACAGTGGGACCTGGTCCCTCCCTGGCAGAGGAGCTATGAGGGCAGAGTCCCTGCCGCCAGGCATCCCACTTCTCTGCTGTCCACCGTCGCCAGTGCACCTGCCTCAGCAGACCCTGAGTTGGTGTGCATCACCTGGCCCCGCAGAGCCGGGCACGCTTGGGGTCCCACCACAGGGAAATCAGGACCTGTCCCTTTGGAAGGCAGCTTAGGGGTGCAGAGAGGGGAGCCTCCTTCATGCATCGCTGTGTTCACAGGCCTGTGTGCACGTGTATGTGTGTGTATGTACAAATATCCATGTGTGAGTGTGTGTACACGTGTGCGTGTATGTGTGTGCGTACCTGGGTTAGTGCCTGTCTGCATGTACACAGCCACTCCCTCGAGGCCCAGGGAATGGGGCCTCTTTTGAAATGGCCAGAGGCTCCAGCTAGCTGCCTGCTCTTCCCCACCCGGGGTGCTGGGCATGGGCCCCCCATTTTGAGGGGCTGCACTGAGACTGAGACAACCCTGGGACCCAGGCCCTGTGTCTCCACACTGGAGTCACTCAGAGAGGGTGACGGCCAAAATTCACTCCTTGTCTGCCAGGCACCAGAATGCCCTGGGCTGCCGCAGCCTCTCCCGGGCATGAATGGAGCCTGGGCTCCCTGACCCTGACCCTAACCCTGACCCTGACCCTGACCCTCACCCTGACCCTGACCCTGACCCTGACCCTCACCCTCACCCTGACCCTGACCCTGACCCAACTCTGACCCTGACCCTGACCCTCACCCTCACCCTGACCCTCATCCTGACCCTCACCCTGACCCCGACCCTAACCCTGACCCTGACCCGACCCTAACCCCGACCCTGACCCTGACCCTCACCCTGACCCTGACCCTGACCCTCACCCTGACCCTGACCCTCACCCTGACCCTGACCCTGACCCTGACCCTGACCCTGACCCCAACCCTCACCCTGACCCTGACCCTCACCCTGACCCTGACCCTGACCCTCACCCAGACCCTGACCCTGACCCTAACCCTGACCCTGACCCTCACCCTGACCCTCACACTGACCCTGACCCTGACCCTCACCCTGACCCTGACTCTAACCCTGACCCTGACCCTGACCCTAATCCTGACCCTGACCCTGACCCTAACCCTGACCCTGATGCTCACCCTGACCCTGACCCTCACCCTGACCCTGACCCTGACCCTCACCCTAAACCTGACCCTGACCCTGACCCTGACTCTGACCCTGACCCTGACCCTGACCCCGAGGGTCTTGTTGCGTGTCACCTGCTGAGTGTGGCTCGGGAGCGAGGGTCTCGGAGCAGGAGGAGCTGTCTTTGGAATTCACTCTCTGCAAGGCGTCCACGCCAGCCTCCTCTTGGTGGCTGCTGTGCCTGGGCCCCGGGCCCCGCGGTGACCTCATGCCGGGACTGTGGAGCCTCCCTCAGAGCTCCGGGCCCCGCGGTGACCTCGTGCTGGGACTTTGGAGCCTCCCTCAGAGCCCCGGGCCCCAGGGACCCTGGAGATGCTGCTGCTCCTCAGTGATGGGTCCTGGAGAGTCCACAGCTCCACTCAGAGACCAGCATCTGGAATCTGAAATCACGGTCACTGGACCAGTGTGTCCAAACTGCCCCTAAATCCCGCGGCCAGGCCCCTTCCCGACAGACCCCCAGTTAGCTCCCACTGCAGGCAGGCAGCCAGCATTCCTGAGGCCTCAGGCTGTCCTCTCCACTCACGGCAGACCCCCCACTCCCTTCCTCACCCCGTTGCGGGCAAACCAGGCGGCTCTGCTCATCCTGTCCATTAACTCTGTTCTTTAACTCCCTGGTCTACGGCCCCTGGGGTGGGCTGGCCCAGCCGAGAGAAGGTTCCCTGGGGAGGTCCCTGCCCCATCTGTGGACACAGCTCTGAGACCCCCTTACAGTCCTCAGAGAACCAAACTTCGGCACTGGCAGCCTGGGGCAGCCCCTGTCCTCCGAGAGCCCCAGCTGGACGTGGCCGACCTGGGCCCTCTCCCCAGCTCCTCTGACCCGTCCTCCAGGAGCCCCAGCTGGACGCGGCCGACCTGGGCCCTCTCCCCAGCTCCTCTGACCCGTCCTCCGGGAGCCCCAGCTGGACGGGGCCGACCTGGGCTCTCCCTCCAGCTCCTCTGACCCGTCCTCCGGGAGCCCCAGCTGGACGGGGCCGGCCTGGGCTCTCTCCCCAGCTCCTCTGACCCACTCTTGTTAATAGTTATTTTTCAGGCTTCTTGGTTTCCCGACGGCCCACATCCCTCTCCTCACTCCTCTCGAGAAGCCAGTGTCACAGACAGGTTGGGGTGGGCTACCTGAGAGGAGCAGCCCCCCTTCTCCGCATGTACTTCCAGCTTGCCCCGGGGACCCTCATGGCAGCGGGATGTTCCCGGGAACACCAGGTGCCCCCACTCTCCAGGAAGGGCCCAGGTACCCTCTGGCCTCCAAATCTCACCGGCTCTGCTCCTCCTGGAGGGAGCTTACAGAGAGCAGAGTCTGAGACCCTTGATGCCAGGATGGTGGGGGTCCTGGGGCGGCCGCGGCTCCTCCAGCCCCAGAGCTGTGTCTGGTGTGGTGTTCCACTGAGCAGGGTTTGCAGACCAGTATGGAATTCCAGGAGCAAAACCCTGGCTTCCCAGCCCCCGCACCCTGCCCGATACCTCCCGCTGGTCCCCACGTGCGTCTCAACCTTGCATCCAGGCTGGACCCTCAGGAGGGAGCTGAGCCCTCCGGGGGCCCTCTGCCTAACTGCATGTGCAGGTGCTGCGCCTGGCTGTCTGCTCTCCGTGGTGTCCAATACAGAATTGAAGCATGCCCCAGCTGAAAAAGCAGATGGCTGCATATTGAGATTTTTTTAAATTTCTGTGAATGTAATTTTTAAAAGTCACCTGAAAGTAAAATGATCATTTCTCAACATAATATTACATAAAGAAGTTACTAAGTGCTTTCTTGGAATTTGAAATATCTTCCTGAAGACAGGAAGCCAGAGACAGGAGAGGAGGTGTGAGCCGTGGGGCTCTGGCCAACACCCCCCGGACCTGAGGGAGCCCCTCCTGGAAAGCACTGAGAGAGGGTGCAGGCTTTCAGTGAGAAAAGGGCTGCCCTGCAGTGCCATGGCCCTGGGCTTGTCTCCACACACAGGCACTCTGGGCGCCCTTCGTGGGGTGGAGACACAGCCTTCTGTGGGGGTGTCGGGAGGAGCCCGGGGTGGCCGCGGGTGGGCGTGCGCTGCTGCTCTGAGACCAGCCGTATTGAGTGGCTGCGCTGGAGAGAGCTGCTTCCCAGACGAGGGGAGCTGGGAGAGGGGTCTGGATTCGACGCAGCTCCACTTCGGCTTCCGGCAGCCTCCGGACAGCCAATGCCTGACTGGGAAGGAGGTAGTTACATGGGCCCTTGCTGGGGACAGCTTTAGATGCTGCTGTGTCACACGCACAGAGCTCAGACTTGATGTAAATTGCAGGACGGCAGAGGTGCCAGTAGCAGCCGGCGTTCCTCGTCTGTTGCTGCTCAGCAGACGACCCTGGCCTGGCGTCCTGAACAACAGGACGACTTGTCTCCATATTTTCTGTGCCGGGCGGCCTCTCTCGGCTGCGTGGTCTCCAAGCTCACTCACGTGGCTGCTGGTGGGATTATCTCCTGGGGCTGCCATCGCCATCCCTCACTTCTGGATACTCCCCAGAGGACGCCAGCAGGAAGGTAAGAGAGGCCGCAGTTGTTCCAGCCTCAGCCCAAGGGAGGCAAGGCAGCCTCAGGCCACCCCAGGGACGGACTGCACGGGGCGGACACCAGGACATGGGCTCACACGGGCTGACCTGCACGTGGTCTACCATGCACCCCAGATGCCCACCGATGGCACGGTGGGTGCACAGCCTGTGGGGTACGCACAGGAGAACCTGGACAGCAGTGAGAAGCAAGGACCCTGCCACTCTGACGTAGCTATGACTGGACTCGTCTCAGCCATGATGCTGAGACCAAAGGGAGGACCCACCTACAGGACCTGTCCACGTACCATTTATGGAAAATCCTACGGCAGAGTCCCCCGCTCTGTCTCTCGCCCTCCTGAGAGACCCCAAACGTCTCGCCTGAAGCAGGTGCTTGTGGCCTTGCAAATCTGCCCTGCATCTTCGGAAATCAAGACCCACAAGTGGTTCACTCTCACCAACCCAACAAGGCTGTTATTTGATAGAAGAAACAAGTGACAAAAATAACAAGAAGAAGAAGACAAACTTCCGTTTCTAAAGACGTTTGTGGTGTTGCCTGTCAACGTGTTTAAACTGGGAAACAAGAGAGCGTCTCCAGCATTTGAAGGACGGACGGTGAATCGTGACTTAGGAAATTGTCGCAATACGTACAATTATTGGCAATGACAATTTCAAAATGACAGATCTCGAGAAGACAGTGTTGACGTTCCACATACACTAAGACGGAAACCACGCAGGATACGGCCCCGTGAGCACTTCAAGGGAATGTAGATCTGTATGAAATAAAAAGAATGTGTCAAAGTAACAGACGGTAGGTGTGTGGCTTCTGCAAGTCTCTTTGACAAGAGAGCTTTCACCCACGGAGGAGACGTAGAGCGTCAGGGCCCTGCCGAGTGGGCAGAAGCCGCAGGGCCGCGTGTGCAGGATCCAGGCAGACCGTGGTGCAGGGCGGCAGAGCCCAGTCTGGGAGGAAAACAGAGTCCAGGGCTGGAGGGAGCCGAGATCGGGCACCCGGGCTGAGGAGTGGCTAACAGGCTCCACTCCAGCCCCCTGCCCAGATTCATCACCACCCGAGAAACAAAGATCGGTGACGTCAACATTCTCCCAAGATGATGATGGAGAAACTAATGACGGGGAAAAAAATGTTAAGAGACTGGAAAACCAGGTGTGTGCACAAATCTAGTTTTACCTTTGAATTGATTGTGATCAGAGAGCCTGATGTCCGGAGTGCTGTCCGGGGGACAGGACGCCCGGCCTTCCTTCCGTCATCCTGGCTGTTACTTAACCAGGGTCTTGACGGCAAGAAACAAATCACCCACTGGTTCGTTTTACAGCTCATTAGGCAGGCACAGCAGACGCCCATTACTGCCTTTGGCATTAAGGAGATTTGGAGACGTAGGCACTGCTAATGACGCTGGAATTAGCAAAGGTCAGAGCGAACATTAATGGAATTCTCATCCGCACAGAGTAAGTGGATCCATTTCCTGGTAATGGTGTGGGAGCTATTAAAGCAAGGCTGGAACCCACACAACGAGGAGGTGGTGGATCCGGGCAGGACCGAGGCCTCTGCGTAATGCACTGTTCTCTAGCGCCTGGGGCAGGCCCTCCGGGAGGGAGGGGAGGGGCGGGGAGGGGCGGGAGGGGAGCGGAGGGGCATGTCTGCGTTCCCCGGGTGGGTGCGGGGGCACAGGCCGACCTGACGGCGCTGTTTCCAGCAAAGGCTCCACTTAACCATTTCCCCAGCAGGGTCTTGAGCGGAGGCCGAGTGTCGCTCAGGTCCATTTTTCCTTTGAAATGATCCTTGTGACTTTTACCGTGGAAGGGTTTTAGATTCTCTGGATTATATACGTAGATAGAGAGAGAGAGAAACGGACTCACCGTCACCCAGGCTGGAGTGCGGTGGGGCGATCATGTCTCACCGCGGCCTTGACTTCCTGGGCACAAGCGGTCCTGCCGCAGCGCCTCGCCACCTTTTAATTTTTGTAGAGATAAGGTCTCGCTGTGTTGCCCAGGCTGGCCGTAAGGACCTGGACTCGGCAATCTGCTCACCTCGATCTCCAAAACTGCTGGGATGACAGGATGAGCCCCCACCACACCTGGCCTAGCGTATATATATTTTTTCATTTTGAGGATCTGCAAATAAAATTGAACAAAACCTCCAAATGTGACTGCTGTGCGAGGTTTGAGGTGGGGGTTGGCCGAATCCTCCATCAAGCCTCTCACCAGACCTCGGGCAGCAGGCACATCCCTGCAGCTGTGTGGGATCTGAGGGGCCCTGGTGAGACCTTGGACTGTGGGGAGTTCCCGCTCTCCCTTTAGACAGAGACACCAGCCAATGAGGGGACCCACACAGGCGTCTCCTCAAAGTGGATGCTCACCTGGGGAGGGCGACTTGGCACCAGCACCTCCTTCCATGGTGAAGAGCAGCGTGCGACTTCAGAGACGGACCTGCCAAAGACACGCACCTGCCAGGGACACCGACCCTCCAGGGACACCAACCCTCCAGGAGACAGACCCGCCAGAGACACGCACCTGCCAGAGACACCGACCCTCCAGGAGACGGACCCGCCAGAGACACACACCTGCCAGGGACGCTGACCCTCCAGGGACACCAACCCTTCAGGGACACCGACCCTCCAGGGACACCAACCCTCCAGGAGACGGACCCACCAGAGACACACACCTGCCAGGGACACCGACCCTCCAGGGACACTGACCCTCCAGGGACACCGACCCTCCAGGAGACGGACCCATCAGGGACACCGACCCTCCAGGGACACCGACCCTCCAGGAGACGGACCCACCAGGGACACCGACCCTCCAGGAGATGGACCCGCCAGGGACATGCACCTGCCAGGGACATCGACCCTCCAGGGACACTGACCCTCCAGGGACACCGATCCTTCAGGAGACGGACCCACCAGGGACACCCCAACCCCAGCCGGACTGAAGATGCCCATGGCCAGGGCCTCTGCAGCAGCTGCCCCGAGGTCAGGACGTGGTCCACACCACCAGTGTCTCTGGTTTGTGACCACCACCCTCCCCGCATCACTCCCACCTCAGGCCCCTCCAGGGAAGCCACGGACGCTCCTTCAGCCTGACGTGTAGGACAGCCTGCTGCCGGCAGCCTGGAGCCCCCACCCACTGGACACAGTGACGTGCCGCCCCGAGGCCACCAGCGGCTCCTGAGCCTGCGTTTGTTCCCATCACAGGCCTCTGTGTGTCTCCGCGTGCCCCGTGGGTCTGGTCATAGATGACGGAGACTCCATACGTCAGAGGTGGCACCACCCTCAGACTTAGATGAGGCGCTCAGGGAGGGCAGAGCCAAGGCTCCCTTTCTGTTTGCTTGTGTTCTCCTTTCTCAGGGGCTGTCCTGGAGTCGCCGTAGACCTGGACACAGTACAATCGAGAGGTGGGGTCCTTGGGCTCGCTGTCCTGTTGGGGACACTGTGAAGCATCTGGCTGCCGATCACACGGAAGTGCACGGCTGGTGAGGAAGCTCCCAGCCTCACAGGAAGCTCATTCCCCACGTCGTGAGACGTGACAGCGACTGAACAAACAGAGAGCCTGTTCCTCACACAGGTGCTGACTTGGACCCTGTGACGTGTGTGGTCACGATGCAGCACCTGCCGCTGGGCCCACCCAAACGTGTAACCAGCGGATCTGCCGCCCACTGCCGGCCGCCGCAGCCCCCGCAAGGTCCCTCCCGTGATGAGCTTCGCGTCTGCCTTGGGCCTCGGGCTCTGACGCGGGGACAGGAGGGCTGGCCTCGCGCTGTCTTGAGTTGAAAAGAAGGGAAATGCCCTTGGAAGGGAAGGTTAGGGAACAACTTCTGGGGCAGCTGGGAGAAGAAAAGGGCTCTGAGGCTGGCCTGAGGGTCCTGCCTGTACAAAAAGAGGAAAAAGGGGAAGCTGATGGGATGCCGGGAACACCAGCTCCCACTGGGGAGGAGACCAGCCTGCGGGCAGAGCCTCCAGCCAGCACCAAAGGGGACGCCAGGGGCCAGGTCTCGGGAGGAAGGCAGGGTGGGCGAACACCAGGAACCTCCACCCGGGGCCTCGGCTAAGCTCCCTTCTCAGGGGACACCCTCACTCCAAGACGTCTCGGCACAGGGGCCTCCCCAGGGCAGCCACAGCCTCAGGAAGGGGCTGTGAGCCCCACACCCCACTTCCTTCCAAGCCCACGCCTTCCCACAGACCAGGTCCGGGGTCGGGGCCCAGATGGCTGGGAAGGGCTGGGCCTCGTGGGCTCACCAGAGACGCTGTGGGGTAAGTAGCCAGCTGGAGGCTTAATTTTATAGCCGTGAGGAACACGGCTCCTCTCGGGTCCCCGGTAGGTCTGGGAGAGAGGGGCTGTGTCTACACAGATACCCCCGTTGTGGGGTTGATTCGGGGAATTGATTCAGACGCCACACTCGGATGTGGATCTGCACAGAACTAGGGCACCCCACCTGTGTGGAGGACTTGCCATCCTGTCATGGGCCGGGCACCCCACCTGTGTGGAGGACTCGCCATCCTGTCGTGAGCCAGGGGCAGTGGTGGCCTGGCATGGACATGGGCACACTGACCCCGCCCCGCAGCCCCCACGGCGGCCAGGCCTTTGCTGAAGCCACAGGGTCCTGCCACATGCCCCATGCAGGGAGGCCCACATCCCCCAGGGAAAAGCAGGTGTTGTCAACACCGAGCCACAGGTGGCAGGGCCCTACAGGACTTTCAGGCACCACCCACTGGAAGGTCAGACTCTTGGTCTCCCTCGAGCCCCAGCACGAGGTCCGTGCAGAGAGGGAGGGCGCTGCCTCCCTGGCAGACTTCCTTGTCTGGCCACGCGTGCCCTTTCCCCAGCTGTCCCTGTGCCTCCAGCCACTCCTGGGCCTTCCTCACACCGTTTCCTTGGGAAACACACAAGCATTTGCTCCTTCCCTGTCTCCACTCATTAAAGGCCTTTCATTCCCCAAACACTCACAGCTACTTCCTCTGAGCAGACCTCTCCGGGCACCCGGTGGCCCCACACCCACTGCCTGTGTCCTGCTGCGTCCCCCAAGGCTGGGGTGAGACTCTCACATGTGAGGACACGATACATAAGGAAGGAGAGAAGAAGGGAGGGACAGAGAAAGGGGAGGAAGGGAAGAAAGAAAGGAGGGAGAGTGGGAGGGAAGGAAGGAGGGACAGAGAAAAGGAAGGAAGAGGGGAGGGAAGGAAGAAGGAGGGAAGCAGGGAGGGAGGGAACAAGGGAGGGAACGGAGGAAGAAGAGAGGGATGGAAATAAGGAAGGAGGGAGGGAAGAAAGGAGGGAGAGAAGGAAAGAAGGAGGAAGGGAGGGAAGGAAGGAGGGAAGAAAGGAGGGAGAGGGAGGGAAAGAGGAAGGGAGGGAAGGAGGGAAGCAGGGAGGGAGGGAACGAGGGAGGGAAGGGAGGAACAAGGAAGGGAGGGAGGGAAGAAAGGAGAAAGAGAGGGAGGGAAGGAGAGAGGAAGGGAAGCAGGGAGGGAGGGAGAGAGGGAAGAAGAGAAGGAAGGAAGGAGGGAGGGAAGGGGGAAGAAGAGAAGGAAGGAAGAAGGAAGGAAGGGAGGGAGGGAAGAAAGGAGAAAGGGAGGGAAGGAGAGAGGAAGGGAAGCAGGGAGGGAGGGAAGAAGGGAGGGAAGGGGGAAGAAGAGAAGGAAGGAAAGAAGGAAGCGGGGACGGAGGGAGGGGAAGTTCCTCCACAAACCAGCCACCTGCCCCCATCACAGCCCTGTCAGGATGGCCCAGCCTTTAGCCCACAGGGGGATCTTTAGCTGCTACCTGTATGTACTCAGAACTGTTTACAGTTGCTAACAGATAATTTTCAAAGGGGTAAAATCGTGATTCTCCAGCAAACGGAAAACGGGCACATGTCGAAGATTTTGTTTAATCCATTGACAAATGAGGGGCGACGTGATGGCAGATGCTGTGACTGGCTGCCGAGCGCACTTCACGAGCGAGGTGCAGACAGGCAGTCTGACAAGAAAGGCCGAGACCAGACCTCTGGGTTACTGGCTGGTTAATGTCTGACCGGCCTTCATTCTGCGGATTATCTGTCTCCCTGGACAGAGATCACTGCGTCTGCGTTGGGCTAAAATCCAGATAACGGGGGACGTCTCTGAGTCTGGAACCTTTGAACTAAGTCCCCCCCAGCACAGGCCTCGGGAACTGCCCCCCAACCCTGCCCATTTTAGGGGCTTCGTTCCAGGTTTCAGATAACTTTTTCTGACAATGATTAACTTTCAATGTATACGAAGAGAAATGATTATGAAACATCGAATCTGTGGCAGAAAGTCTCCCGTGTAAATACGTTTAAGTGAAACGTTGGTTATTTTAAAGGAAGGTATGTTCTTAAGGAAACATGGCGTAGATACCTCCCCTCCCACGGTGCCACAGGCTGTGAGTGACATCATTTTAAACTGCCAGACAAACCAAATCCCAGCTCCATAATAAACAACGTATTTAATTCAGTGATGCTATCTTTTCGTTGCAATCAAGTTTCTAAATATTTGGGAGGAAGTCCTGGCTAGTCCTGGCGCCTGTTCCCTCCCCAGGGCGGGGCTGCCTTCTTCCCAGGTTTGGAGAGGACGTGTCCTCCGAGGCACTGGCGCGCTGAGGCTGCCGTCAGCGGACGTTATGCTGAGGAGTCCCGGCCTGGACACGGGAGCCCCCACAGTGGCCAGTCCCCCCGCCTTCTAGGCACGTCCTGTGGTGGGGGGTGGGTGTGCGGTGGAGCTTCCTCTCCCGGACAGGCCAACCACTCAGGAGGGGGCCCCGTGCCCTGCCCGCATGGGCTGTGCTGGTCTTCAAATGGGCCTGAGGGTCGGCAGAACATTGGCAGGTGGAGAGGGAAGGAGAGACAGCATCCAGTCAGCACACACCGTAAACAGCAGGTGCACGGCGTGGAGTTGGAGCCACAGGTCTCTGTGGGGGGGAATAGGGGTGTGAGGGGAACATGGGGAGGGGGGCTCAAGACACCTGGATTTAATCTTAGAGACCAAGCGGCAGGGAGGGAGTGTCCACGTAGGGTCTGTGCCCCTGAGTGCTGCCGTGGCTCTGTGCACGTGGATAGGGCCTGCACTGAGAGGAGACTCCCTGGCAGAAATCGGGCAGACGTGAGCCCTGCCTGCGATGGCCAGCTCTGCTCCCCTGACGGCCATGGAAGGGACATTTTTCTCCGCCCCGCTAAGGTGGGCTTTGGCCATGTGGGCACTGGTGGATGTCCGCAGGCCCTGCCATGTGTTCCAGGAAATTGGCTTCGGGAGGAACATGCCTAGGGCTCAGCAGAGTGAGGGGTGCGCAGAGCAGACCCGACCCGAGCCGCAGCCTGGACCCCACCCGACACTCAGGGCCGTGAGCAAGAGACTCGCCTGTGCCCACTGGGGGCCAAGGCCATGGAACCACCCGGCAGCCCCACTGCCTCGACACCTGCCAACACGGAAATGGGCACGTTTCGGTCAGAGAGGAGGCTGGGGCACACTCCTCCCTCGCCCCCAACCACCCACCCTCCAAGCCTCAGTTTAGATGTTCCCTGAGGAGACCAGCGTTCTCTGCCCTGAGCCACGGTGGCGCCTCCCTCCGGGGCCTGTGTGCCTCCTGCCTGTCTGAGTCCGACCTCGGTTTCCAGCCAGCAGCTCGGGAACCCCCCAGGTCGTGCAGCTGCTGAGCCAAAAAACAAATGAGCAACTCCCAGGTACAGGTCGGCCAGGTGGCATGTACGGCTGCATGGCAAGGCATCTAGAGTAGGGAAGCTCGCTTCTCCTGCGGGGACCTTGCTTTGTGTGGCTGGACAGGCACCGTCCACATGGCCGCCTGGGACTTGGGCCTCTCTCCACCATCACAGTCCAGGAAGAGGGGTGGCCAGTCCTAGCACTCGAGCTGAGCTGCCCTTGGTGGCTGCGGGGACGAGGCACTGATGTTGCTGGTGCAGTCGGTAAGGGGGATGTGACGGACGAAAAGGAGACCCCGATTTAGCAGGAAGCGTGGAATTCTGTGATCCTGTGCTGCTGGTCCATGCAGAGCTTTGGGTGATCCCCAGACCCTGCTGTCTTGAGAGGAAGAGGAGTCCTGGCGGCCGCAGCAGAGCACTGACCCCTCAGTGGTCTGCCGACCACACAGCAGGGCCCTGGTGTCCAGACTGGCCACCTGGAGTCCTCAACCAGCCCCAAAGGGAAAGGAGGTTTGCCAGAAGGACCTTGGAGTCACACGTGTGGCCCCAGGATGGCAAGGACAAGGCTGCTGTCGAGGTGATGCTCATTCCATAAGGGCTGGTTAGAGTCACTCAGCAAACTGCCCCACACCTGCCATGGGCTTCCACTCCCCTGGGCACCAGCAGCCACCCTGAGCTCAGAGACATGGTGGAACCCCTCCCGTGTGGCGTGGTGCCGAGACTGATGGAGGTGCAAGCTGTGAGGAGTTGGTGGCCACAGCCAGGCCTGAAGACGGCACCTCCGAACCAAGCAGACTGTGGGAAACTGGTGGCTGCTGTGATTCAGAGACTGGGGTGCGACTTGCTCTGCTTTCAAGAAGAGAGACTTTGGAGAACTGTCATCAAAAACGGCTGCTGTGTTGCAGGATGACACGGGAACTCTGCTGTCAATATTTCTGCGCCCAGGCATCACAGGGTCGCACGGGGGCCTGAGGGCCTGTGGGCTTGATTATCCTTTCTAGGATGTCTGCAACATTTCTTGGACGTGAAGGTCTGTTCTGAGCACGACAGTTGGAAAACCGCCATCCGTGTCCTCTGAGCTGGGATCCATCTGCTGCAGGGAAGGATCTTAGCTTAGGAGACCACGCCACACTCCCAGGATGATGACGAGGGCATCTCCTGCAGGGTCCTGGGTACAAACCCTGCTGGCATCTGGCCACGGGGGAAAGACGGGGTGGGGGGCCCAGTGAACTGTGTGGATCTCTAGATCCACCGTCAGCAGCAATCCGGTCTTTAATATGTTTTAAATGCCATTTTGTCTGATTTAGTCTGGCCTTGGTTTTTATTATGCCCTGCTGGCATCTGGCCTCTGGGGTGAAGGGGACGACAACAGTCACCACAGTGGCTGGAGATGGGCCCACACGGTCGTCTTCCCCAGCGGGGACCTTCCCTCCCGTAGGAGGGTGGGTCATAGGACACAGAAGGTGCTGGCAGTGACCAGAAGCCATGTCCAGGCTCCTCTCCCGCAGCTCCTGGAAGCAGATTCCGTCTGGGCACAGGAAGCTTTTCTGGTAATTGGCCAACGTGCCACATGACTGCCGTCTGCCAGCCTCTAGGAGGTGAGAATTCCTCCACAAATTAACCTCACGCCCAGAAACCCATGATCGCCGCTTACCAGGATGGGGAAGCACAGTTTCCTCCAAAGAAACCTACATTTGAGCTGACAATTATATTCAGACAGCTAATTAAGAACTAGTTATTCCCAACTGATCAAAGAACTGCGCATGCACCCAGCTTTCCCCGGAGACTCGGGTCCCCGGCACTGGCATTTGAGTCCAGAAAGAATCCTCGGCCACATCAGGGGGGACACACGTTCGCCAAGAAACACCCAAGTCTCCATTCGCAGTGGTGTCTACTCAGAGGACACACACACACACACACACACACACACAAACACACACACACGGGATTCCTCGCAAAAGGTTCCAGGCTTCATGAGAAGTCCATGCTGGTGACCGTTGGAACGTGTTACTCTGGGATGGCCTGATCACTATGAAGTTAATTTTCTGAGCTTCTGAGAAACCTGCCTTCCTAACAACCGAGATGGATGCAAACAAACAAGGGCTCAGCAGCCTGCAGCAGGTCCACGGGGGGTGGCGGCGGCACCCCTAACTTGGGCCGGGTGAGGGGCCCTGTCCGGGCAGCCTCAGGCCAGGCTCTAAGCAAATGCCGTGGCCCACAGGTGCCGCTTCTTGGGATGGCGTCGGGACCCTCCTGCAGGGGTAGCGGAGAGCTCGGCCGCCGCCACACAGCTCCGCACGCCCACCTGAGTGCTTCTCCGGCCTCCACAGGGGACGTTCACCTCCGGACCTTCCTTCATGTCATGTTCCGTTCTCACACAAGAAGTCAAGGAAAACACTAGCTGAGTGAAAAGCCCTTGAAAATGCTTCCATCAGAAAACAGTCAGACACCTAAATATACACTTTGTGTCAAGTTTAATGAGCACTTTGCTACTTCTGATGACTATGATTTCTTTATCTACCTGGTAAACAGAGACCAGGAGCCTTTTAGTTCTATTTCACAGAAAACACGTTGCCCGGTGGCCGCTCTCCAGATGCTTCCCGTGCAATCACTGCAGGCTGCAGGGAGGGGCCACGCACCATCCTCATGGGAGGTCCCTGCCTCACCGCTCAGGTGTCCACCGCCTGCCCCAGCCGGGACGGAAGCCCCTGAGGAGCTGGTGGAATCGGGTGTGAATGGGAACGCTTCTGCTCCAGCACCTGTCCAGGTCTCTGGGTCCTGGAAGCAGCCAGGGCCGCACAGTTCTATGACTGTGACACCAGGACCTGTCCCCTGGGGCCTGGAGGGCCTAGAGGGAGGGGCCCTGAGAAGTTCCCATTCTCAGAAACGCAGGCTGTGTTCCCATGTGCACAAACTCCTCGAACTCATCTTGTGCAGAGGACGCTGCTGCGTTGGTCTGAAGCCCGGGGATGTGCCCCTCACGGGTGTGACCTGGGGCACCTCCTCAGAGCTTCTGGTCCCTCAGAGGTGTGACTGCCCTGGGCGAGCACACCGCCCGGCCTTGGAGCCACCTCTGGAAGGCTGTGAACTCAAGTCTGAGGAACAGAGACAGCTGTTTGTCCAGGACCGTCAGCTCTGAGGGCAGAGGAGCCGAGCTGACGGCGGCCGCCCTGCTGCCCCGTGTAGAGGAGCTGCCTGCGAGTGAAGCCACACAGAGGGGAGACTTCTGAGCGATGGGCGGGGTGGGGGCCCAGTGAACTGTGTGGATCTCTAGATCCACCGTCAGCTGCAATCCGGTCTTTATTATGTTTTAAATGTCATTTTGTCTGATGTAGTCTGGCCTTGGTTTTTATTACCTGGAACCCAAAGAACCTTTAGTTCTATGCCATGTAAAGGAGATATCATTCCAGTCATTCCAGTTTACACCAGAGAAGTTCCAGGCGTAGACGGGCAAAGTGACCAAGCACACCCAGCCAGGAGCAGGTGCGGCCTTGTGAGCCCCAGTGACCCTAATCCCTGATCAAATGTGTGACTCAGCCTCGAACCGGCATGGGACTCGCGATGCCAGCTTGCCAAATGCAGACTGCGGGGCCCCCACCAGCAAGGATACGGTTCAACAGGTTAGGGCAGGTTCCAGGAAGCTCCATTTTTATCAAATGTTCCTGGTGATTCTGAGGCAGGCCACATTTTACTGAAGCCAAATCCACTGTGTGAGGCTGGCTGCATTTGGCCGCTGGGTTTAACATCTGCACTCAGGATCCTTGCTGGCTGGGGCCGGTGGCTCACACCTGTCATCCCAGCACTTTGGGAGGCCGAGGCGGGCGGATCATGAAGTCAGGAGATCGAGAACATTCTGGCTAACACGCTGAAACCCCGTCTCTACTAAAAATTCTAAAAATTAGCCGGGCGTGGTGGTGAGCACCTGTAGTCCCAGCTACTCGGGAGGCTGAGGTAGAATAGCTTGAACCTGGGAGGTGGAGGTTGCAGTGAGCTGAGATTGTGCCACTGCACTCCAGCCTGGGCGACAGAGCGAGACTCTGTCTCAAAAAAAAAAAAAAAAAAAAGGTGTCTTGCCAGGATCAAAGCCTTGAATATTTCCATGGACTCTCCACTGACCACAGAGGAGCTGGGGAGATGCTGGAGAAGACGTTGTCCCTCCCTGGGTCTCTCCACTGGCTCCAGGCAGGTGTGCACAGGGCAGTGTGTCAGCCTCGGTGTTTGGGACCCACTGGGCCCGGGAGGGTCAGTGTTACAGTCGGTGTTCGGGACCCACCGGGCCTGGGAGGGTCAGTGTTGGAATCGGTGTTTGGGACCCGCCGGGCCCGGGAGTGTCAGTGTTACAGTCAGTGTTCGGGACCCGCCGGGCCCGGGAGGGTCAGTGTTGGAATCGGTGTTTGGGACCCGCCAGGCCTGGGAGGGTCAGCGTTACAGTCGGTGTTCGGGACCCGCCGGGCCCGGGTGGGTCAGTGTTGAGAGTCAGTGTTTGGGACCCGCCGGGCCTGGGAGGGTCAGTGTTACAGTCGGTGTTTGGGACCCGCCGGGCCCGGGAGGGTCAGTGTTTGTAGAAGGGATGTGTGTGCCGTGGACCAGTGGCACCCATGCCTTCTTCAATGTCCTCTTCCTCTTCCTTGGTGGCAGGGGGCTCAGGCCCAAGTGTCCTCTGCACTGTGTCACGTTCACTCTGGGACATCACAGACCTCGGTCGCCTTTTTGCGATGGTCTCTAGAAGCTACCGGCAAACGTGTGGCCCACGCTGGTGCCTGGACGGGAACTAACTGACTTCATTCTGTAGCTGCTCCCTAGGGACGCAGGGTTCATCTACCTCTACTTCCCTCACCCAGATTCCCGCAGGTTTGTGCAGCTTTGCTTCGTATCACATGCCTTTCTCCCAGGGACAGACCCATTTGGAACGAGGTGGGGCACCCAACAGACCAGCTCAGTTCCCGCCCCAGAAAGAAGGGCTGCTGCTGAGACCTGAAAGGTCTGCTGGAAGGGAACGGCGCTGATGATAAAAACCTTCACACCAAAACTCATATTTCATAGGCTCTTCCTGAAGAAAAGTGAAACAAAGTAGGTTTAACTGGATCCACGCCTGCTGGATCCGATGCACACAGCAGCTGTATTTATGTTACCAAAAGGGGGCTGGCGAGGGAAGGTGGTCTAGTGGGAGGAGGGAAGCCGTTATGACTGGGAATGTCAATGAATCTGCAGTGTCACAGAATTTTCTAAGAGATATGGACCAATTTGGTGGCTGGGCTCAGAAGTGGCAAAAGGCAACAGCCATCGACTACCTCCCGCCAGCACTGCACCTCCCTGCCGTGGCCACAGCTACCCTGTCTGGAAATCCTGGGGCCTCTGCACTGCCAGGCCCTTCTCCACCCGCTCCAGCTTTGCTCAGTGCACGTGGGTAAGCGCGTTAGGGTCCGTGACATGCATGCGGGAATACAGGCCCAGAGCTCCCGGAAGCCTCCGCGCACATGAGGTGATGAGAAGGCTGGAGGTCCAGCAGCCACACCGGCCGGAAGCGTGGAAGCCGTGAGCAGGGATGTGCGGCCCAGAAGCAGAAGAGCTCCTGGCCCTGGAGCCCCTGCGAGCTTCACGCTGGCTGCAAGTGCCAGCCGCCATGTTTCTTGTGCGTGGAAGACGACGCACTCCGTCTTGTTTTACCCACTGCGAGCTTCACGCTGGCTGCAAGTGCCAGCCACCACGTTTCCTGTGCCTGGAAGACGACGCGCCCCGTCTTGTTTTACCCACCGCGATTTGGGTTTCTGCTGAGGCAGCTGAACGTAATCACAGAGAATACGCCGAACACCACTGCCAAGTGCCCCAGTGATGACACAGCAGCTCCCGCAGTGCAGCGTCTCACGGCCCACGTCAGCTCCCTCTGTGATGTCCCAGGGTTCGCCGTGGCTGCCGGTCCCCAGGCCGCTGTTTCAGGAGAGAGTGGCTGAGGACGTCGACTCTGCATGTCCAAGAGGCAGCTCTCATGGCCCAGTAAAATCCACAACAGGTATCTTTGGTCTCTCAACATTCCCTAGCTTGTCACCGTTGCCCCCAACCCTGTGAACTGAAGTGGAATATTATTCCCATCGTATCAGTTGCAGACAAGTCAGTCGCACAGCATGGCACCACATCCATCCCTCCCCTGCTGGTGTCTGGGAAACCACGGTCTGTGCTCGCCACGTAAGAGCTCCTGGCCCAAGCCTTTCGAGCATGGCCCTTCCAGGCTGCTTGTCACACGGAGAGGTGAACAGAAACAGACCTGGGTAGGCAGGCGTCTCCAGGGACACCTGGCAGAGGGACGGTGCGGCTGCCATCTGGCCGGGTTTGCAAGAGGCTCTTCCCCTGCAGCGTCTCACATGTGCCTCACAGGAGCCCCTGGAGGTGGGCGTCCTCGCCCCAGCTTTGCAGATAAAAAGGAGGCAGCCTGCCATGGTCACCCAACAGGTGCTCTGCCCGTCGGATGTGAATTCGTGTCTGCCTGAGCCTAAGCCTCTGCCTGTTCTCTGGAACGTCACTCTGTGTGGACAGGCTGTGACCAGGAGCCACTACAGCCCGGCCCAGGTGTGCCGTAAACCCAGCTGGGCCTTCCATTTCCAGGCTCTCTGAGGGATGTGCCATTGGCCTCTGAGGCCCTGAGCTCCACGTGGGGAGACCTCAGCCCCAGGCTGGCACCTGCCAGAAGCAACCACGGCCCCCAAAGACAAGATGCCCTGCACAGCAGGCAGGTCCGCAGGCCCTGAGGCCTGGCCACATATATGAAGGAAAAAGAAATGAAGCACTGCCCAGAAAATCCATGCCCTTGGGCTAACATTTACTGGAAGAGGCCAGGCAATCCTTCCGGACCGTTTGTGCCACAACAATTAAGCAGTTGGCTTAGAAAGCATCAAGCCCGGGATCTCGGTGATAGCCTCGCTTTCACTGAAATGCATAAGCTGGTCCGTCGCTCGTAATAATCTAACGATGAGTCTTCTGTCTTGTTTACGGCTTGAGAAAGACAGGACAGCAAGTGACAGGTCTTGGTAACGTCTCTAGTAACGTTTCTTTCTTCCGTTGCATCCCTGTGGAGGGTGCAGAGTCGGTGGGGAAGAGGCAAAGCGCTCCTTCAGCTGCTGATGGACGCGAATGGGAGCCTGTAGAGGCTGTTTTTTCATTCCAAGAGAAAAGGAAAAAGAAGAATCAGAAAGCCCCCTGTCCCCTCCCTCCCTCCAGGCCCGACTGTGTCCCGAAAGGAGGCTGGCCACGGCCCCTTGGCTTGTGGGATGGCCACTGGTTGCCTTCCGGGGGATCTTCATCTGTGGTCTCCCCCTCTGACGTCTCCAGGTGTTCTAGGACCCTGCAAGCCAAATCCACTCCCGGAAAACAGCTCCTGTGTTTGCAGGGGGCTCTATTCAGAGACAGCTCCGGAAAATCCCTCCTGCACCGTGAGGCTCTCCAGGCTGATTTCGCCACCTCTGTTCCGGGGGAGGGAGGCCTCTGAGGCAGCGAACAGCCCAGCCCAGGCGTTTGCAGAGGTGACCACTGGGTCCTGTGTAGGGCCAACCTTCTGCCACCTTCAGGAGTGCCCCAAATCCGTGTCCTCCAGCCCAGACAACCCCACACGTCCCATGAAAAAAAGCGCCCCACCGAGGTGCGGGCTGGAAGCCTGTTCAACACTGTCCAGCTCCTGCTACAGAAACCTCTCAGGTCCGGGGGAGCGCAGTGCGGAGTGCAGCAGGTCCGGGACCAGGGCAGGGCGGAGGGTACAGACGGGCCATGGCCGCCCTGGATGGCGGCTGCAGGTGGAGTTCTGGAAAATTATCAGGATGATGACAGACCAGGGCCGGTGGCCACGGTTGAGGACCAGCCCCCAGAGAATGCTGAGGAGAAAGAAACTGTGACGTCGACTGTATTTTACTCTCAGTCACTGCAGCCTCCTGTTCTTCCCATTTCAACAGCCTTATTAACTGGCTAATTCCCAGGTTAAGCCAAGTAACCCGGCAGGTGATGGGAGAGCTGAAGGTTCCACGCCTGCTCCAATTAATGTCTTCTTAGGATGGACTGGAGAGTTCAGATTCACTCTCTAAAGTGACCTGGGGACAGAAAATTCACTGACTTACGAAAAGGTGGGTCTCCATGACTGACAGCTTCGTATCACAAAGAAAGGCATTTGCAGAGCAGAGACACTTGATCACTGGGAATTACTGACTCCCAAGCCCAGAAAATGCCACTTGATACACCGGCAAAGGACCTCCATCAGAGCAAAGGGAATCAGACGGCACTGGTGGGATTAGCAGTTCCAGTGGCTCCCAGAGCTCAGAGCTCCCAGCCAGGGCAGCCACGCGTGAGGGACTTCTCACCAAACGAAGGTGAGCTTTCCGCTAAGGCTTCAGAAACAAACCGGTTTTACAGGCAGGCTTTAGGTTAATGGTACACTTTTAAAAATGAAATAAAACATGAAACTACTTTGTATTGGCTCGTATGAGGGATCTGGAGTCATCAACCTCTTGCATTGGTTTTATGTCTGCAAACATAAAATGGCGTGGTTATCTCAGGGTCAAGCTTAAATTGGTAATTCTGGGTCAGTCCCTCTGGCCTTTCTAGAAGTATTTGAAAATACCGATGTGATCCTCACAGGACTTCTCAGATCTCCTGAGGGCAGCGTCCTCAGGTAGGACGTGCTCAGGGAAGACCACACGAGCATCTGTCGAATAAATCAGTGATTTCCCACAATTAGCCTAAGAGTTAACTATAATCCAACTACACAAACCAGGTGTACCACGAAGTAAGTAAACCTCCTTAGAAAGCAGCTGAACGTGATGACCAATATTTGAAACTGTGGTATCTGTATAATTGCAGTAATACTGCAATAGTCAATATCTGTATAATTGCAATACACAACCTACAGTAATTTGATGTAATCAATGAAGATTTTACCTAGTGGGTAAAAAGCAGCATGTACTGGTAATATATGGGCTGGTAAACATTTCACAGCTGGATCTCAGGAACAAAAACACATGCATGTGTGTACATGGATAAGTTTATTATAAATTTTAGTGAAATAAAGTGTCTGCAGCGTACAGTTTACAAATGTAGCATACGGTACTCATTTTTGTAAATGGTATGTGACCAATTGATTCTCGCAGAAGACGTCTGTTCATGTCTAGCAAACCTGTATCTGCAGGGAGCCTATAGCCGTATTTGACCAGGGAGGGCAGGCCCTACGCAAATGTTGGTGAATGTTCTCATTTGCATTAATGAGTAAGACAAACCAAAACAACAAAACAGTCAGTGTGAGCTCTTGTTTGTCAGCGACTTCTCTGCTGAATTGAGTCATTGTGTTTAAACGCCGGAAGATGTCCTTAATTTTTTCACTCTCACAGCGTAATGGCTTCAACACTTTGAAGTCTCATCTGCATCATTAACGTCTTCTCCACCACTCTGAGTTAAAGGCCAGCTCTGGTTTGCAGCACTTGCTGACGTCTGCAGCGTCAATGCACCCACCGCGACCCACTCCAAGCTTCCACCTCGGCAGGGCCGAACAGGAGCAGGTGGCCTGGGACGCCTAAGAAAGGAGATGTCTCCTGTGGACCGTCCAGGCTGCTCTCAGGAAGGCTGGCCTGTGGACTTCATCCATGGGCTTCCACGGCCTCTGGCTTCCAGTCCTGTTTTGCCATTGGCGATCCCTGGCAGGGACTGGCAGGAGGCAGGAGGATGAGGTCCAGGTCTTATTCTCCTATGGGGTCGTCTTAGTATCTCTCTGGCCCTCGGTGAAGGTCATGGCATCTTTCGAGGTGACTCTGTGCCACTTGACTTCCAGAATCCATTAACTGCTCCTCCCTCTTCCCTTCAGACCAGGGTGAGAAGAGCTCTGCTATCATTAGGCCCAGAACACGGCACTTTTCTGGTAGTTTTCCAGCACTCTGCCTATGTCTCTGCAAACAGTCCCCTTACCAAGCCCTCTGGGGATGACGCTAAAGTGCCCGGCATTCCCGCTGGGACACCGACACAGAACCCAGAGAACAGCAGAACTCCCCAGAGGACAGCCTCACGGCACGCACAGTGAACAGCCCGTTCAGGTGCTCCAAGACATCAGAGGGGTCCCAGACAGAGTTCTCCAGAAAAAAATAACAATTCCACGTAGCTGCTAGCGTGAGACGCCGGATCAGCCCGAGCGCGTGGGGGACGGCACCTCATGCTTTGCCACGGTGTGAATGTTTGCAGCCCCCGAATTCCTGTGTTGAAATCCTCACCCACAAGGTGATGGTCTTAAGGGGTGGGGGCTTTCCAAGGTGAGTAAGTCGGGTCCTCACGATGGGATGAGTGCCCTTATAAATGGGGCCCGAGCTGGAGGGCACTGTGAGGCATGGGCCCTCCCCAGATGGCACCTTGGTCTTGGACTTCCCAGTCCCCAGAAATGTGACAGATGAATGTCTGTTATTTTAAGCTTCCCAGTCAGTTACAGCAGCCAGACAAACTTCTACCAAAAAGAATAAAAGAACAGCAATTAGAAGTTTAAGAAATAAAAGATTTTAGTTTAAATACAAATACACTTCAATGTGGCAGGATTTTTAAAGAAATAATGGAGTACAAGGAAAAAGCACATCTGACCTTAAGGCTGGGAATGATTCCTTTGAGTGGCTCAGGGGTCATGGTCCTGGGCCTCAGGGAGGGACATATTCTCCCAGCAGATGGCTCAGCCCTGGTGCACACTCTTCACACAGACGTGCACCAGGGGAAATTCAGTTACGGTCACAGGGCTAAATACATACTTCATCAGCTATAAAAGTAATCCTCTGATAGGATCTGGGAGATGAAAGAGGGAGTGCGGAGGGAAGGGTGGGGTTGGAACCTCCTGGCATTAGAGGGTAGTGACCATCGGCCACTGTCAGAAACGATGCAACAAGAAATGGCCTAGAGTACATTCATCTAAAGCAACAAAGGCAACCACAGACAAGCCAGGCCTACTCCCACCACTGCCACTGCTGGCTGCGAGGGAGGAGGCCAGCAGAGCCCGAGTCCCTGGTGTGGCAGTGCCCCTGTGCTGCTGGTCCCTGCTCACCTCTGCCTCGTTTTCCGGCTGTTTGTCCTAACACCTGTGCCTCTCACTTGGTGGTCTTTCCTCCAACCCTTCTTGTTTGCCAAGCCTCTCTTACAATGTAGCACTTTAAAACAGCTTTTCATTGTGGAAATCTGTTTATTCCAAAGCTCTTGGGCAGTCTTATAAATATTGGTTTAAAACATTAGCCAAGGGATTATTGATAAAATATAAAACAGAAACTATTTCCCAAGGAAACTTCATCTAAAAATACACCAGTTTCCCCTCACCTCACTTGAGTAGAGGGACCAGAGGGCGCGCCTGAAGGTCACTTCCTCACACCTCTTCCACATGCTTCCCAGGAATCCCCCTGAGAATGGCTTGGAAAAAAAAAAATCTGTGACAATGGAGAAGAGTTGCCCCCAAAGAAATGTGCATATAAACAGGTCTTCCAGGTAGAGAAAAAAAGTTCTGCATAAATAATTCAGATTGCTGAGCTTGGTGGCTCATGCCTGTAATCCCAGCACCTTGGGAGGCTGAGGCAGCAGTTTGAGACCAACCTGGACAAGACAGAGAAACCTGGTCTCTACAAAAAATACAAAACATTAGCCAGGCATGGTGGCGCCTGCCTGTGGTCCCAGCTACTCAGGAGGCTGAGGTGGGAGGATCGCCTGAGCCTGGGAGGTCAAGTGAGCCATGATCACACCATTGCACTCCAGTCTTGGCAATGGACTGAGACCCTGTCTCAGTGATCAATAATAATAATAACTCAGACAAACCAGGTCTAAAGGTGTCCTGAGATGGGGAACTCAGGACCCAGCTACCTGGGGGTGGACACTGTGGCTGATGGATCCGGAAAGGGCAACACCAAAGGACTCTGAGAGGTGTCTTATTTCTTGCTGTTGTTACTCCCCTTGACCGCTGAAAGCCTTTCTGCTCCCCAGAATCGAGTAAGGAGCTCCCGGACAGAAGTGGGGAAGGAGCCCCAGTGACCAGGTCTTCCTGCCCAGGGCCATGTTACTTAACTCCGTTTAAGTGAGGGAGCATGAACAGGTCACGTTACTGTCACATGCACCCGATTTCATTCTCCATCTGCAACAATGAAAACTGCGTAACGACACCGTTAAATACCCCAGAACTGTAATTAATTCTTACTAGCCAACAGAATCTGAGTGCACTAAAATCTCTATTAGCCGGGACTGATGTAGCCACAATGGCCATGCTGTAGAGGCCAGGCACAGTGGCTCATGCCTGTAATCCCAGCATTTTGGGAGGCCGAGGTGGGCGGATCACGACGTCAGGAGTTTGAGACTAGCCTGGCTAACATGATGAAACCCCGTCTCTACCAAAAATACAAAAATTAGCTGGGTGTGGTGGCACGCACCTGTAATCCCAGCTATTTGGGAGGCTGAGGCAGGAGAATTGTTTGAACCCGGGAGGCAGAGGTTGCAGGGAGCCGAGATCGTGCCAGCACACTCCCGCCTGGGTGACAGAGCCAGACTCCATCTTGGGCCGGGGTGGTGGGGGGGGGGGGGGGGGGGGGGCGCGAGGAGGAAGAGAAGGAGAGAGACCAAGACGCAGTCTCATCTATAACAAATTAAATATCATCTATAACAAATTACAATCCAAATTCTAGGTGGTGTTCTGGGACTGGTTCACATCCAGCTTGGTCTGGCCTTGCCACTCCCATAGGGCAGGACACACTGAGGTCTGCCCAGCGGGTCCTGCTCTGAGTGCCGGGCTCCCACCTTTCTGCAGGCCCAGGTGCCCCTATTCCTGCAGCCCCTTCTAGACCCAGCCTGTCCTCATCTGAAATTCGGGGCTGCTGGCCTGGGCATGATCCCTTCACTGTTTCTCACTAATACATCACTCTCGCCTCTTAAAAGATGACAAAGACCCTCTCCATTTACACACTCAAGTCAGGCTCCTCTGAGCCCTCCCTGTGACCAGTCCCTGACCTTGGCCGGTTTAGGCCGATTTAGCAAGAATCCTGCTGAGTCGGTTTAGTGAAAATCCCCTACCCTTGGTCCCTGATCAAAGTCCTCAACTCCCACCCTTGGTCTGTGACCACGCTGCCTGCCTTCGGCAAAACTCCTGTCTATGCAGCCAGAACCCACCTTGCCTCTGACCCTTCCTCTTAGTAATTTTCTCTCCATCCCCGACCCTACGCCTCAGCCCTGGTGCACACTCTTCACATGTCAAGTCCCACTTTTTCCATGTGGAGTTGAGCTGGCTCTGCCTCTCCTAACCCAACATCTCGCTTTAGCAGCCCCCCCTTAAATAAAGGCGGCCTTGCCCTCTTGAACAAGCGCAGTCTGGGACAGGACATCCCCCTTCATCCCAGCGCCCATGCACCCTCAGCCACAGTCCTCAGACCTCAAGAAACCCAGCGGGTGACAGGCGTGGGTGTCACCGGGGCCGGGACTGCTGGTGGGAGCACAGCAGCCCGGGAGCACTTTGCAGGTGAGCAGGGCCTGGACAGGGGCTTCTCTGCCGCCCGTCCCTGGGGAGGACTCTAGGCCCCCGCCCTGGACCGAATAACTCGTTTTGCTGTTGCCCTGTGGTCTCCGCGACCTTGGGGCTCCACTTAGCACCCCCAGGCCAACACCTTGCCTCTCCATGCACCCACACCTGGCCTCTCCTAGTCCCCGGCCTGCCTGTGTCTGGACTGTGGGTCACCTAGCGTGCACGTGGGCCTCGGAGGCTGCCCTGTGGAGCCCGAGGGCCCAGGGAGGAGCAAAGGGGGCCAAGTTCACACTCAGCTTCCTCTGCCCCAGCATCCCTGTCCCCTTCTCCCCTCTCCGGCCCCCAGGGCCTGCGTCCCCATCTGCAAGGGGCAGGGTGCCCGCGCCCTCCGAAGCGCGCTCTCCAGGAGCCCCCGTCCTGCTCCCTCCCCCTGCACAGCCCGAGTCCAGCCTGCTCGCTGCCCTCAGGACCGCCAGTGGGGACCGGCCAGGGCGGTCAGGCCCGGTCCGGGGAGGGGGGGCCCCAGGTCCCGCGCCCCGCCGAGGCCAGGCAGGGAGCCCCGAGATGACCGGCGGTGCCCACGCGCCGGGAGAAAACCTAAAGGACGAACCTTCCCCAGTACATATAAGGACGGTTACTATTTATTTCACAACTTGCTCTTTTTTTTTACTTGCTAAAGAGGAAAACCTTACGCTAAACATAAAACGACTAAGAGCCCTTGTCCCTGCGTGGGTGGTGCACGCGCCTTTAAACCTGAGGCCACGGGCGCTCAGCCCCGCACCCGCGCAGGGCGGCTCCTGCGCATGCGTAGGGTCCTGCGCATGCGTAAACAGAAGGGGTCGACGCCAGGCCCAAGACGGCGTCAAGGAAGCGGACCGGCGGGGGAGGAGGGGGGCTCTGCGCAGGCGCAGAGAGGAGCGAGCGACTCCTGCGCATGCGCGGAGTGAAGCGCCGGGAACAGCGGAGCGTGTGAGGAAGTCGTTGGGGGAGGACCCCGAGGCGGCCTCTGGGAGCCGACAGGAACACGTGGTCGACCAGAGAGAGACTCCCATGTGCACGGAGCAGATGAGGTGACTGGGGCGTTGCGCAGGCGTGCTGCAGAGGCGGGTTGTCATCGGCGCAGGCGCGGTGTGGAGGAATCCCCCGCCGGCGCAATGTGGAGGCGGCCGGACTCGGCGCAAGCGCGGTGCGGAGGAGGCGCCGGCGCAGGTGCAGACACAGGCGGGGCAATGGCCGCCGAGTCCCTAGGGCAGCCCTGCGCTCCTCTCCCGCGTCTCGTGGGCCGCCCTGCGCTCCTCCCCGGCGTGTCGTGGGCCGCCCTGCGCTCCTCCCCGGCGTGTCGTGGGCCGCCCTGCCCTCCTCCCTCGCGGCTCGTGGGCCGCCCTGCCCTCCTCCCCCGCGGCTCGTGGGCCTTCCTGCTCTCCTCCCCCGCGTCTCAACGGCTGGGCCTGCGGGTCTCTTTCTGGCAGGTGCCGTCTCTGGCAGGTGTCCTCGCGTCGCTTGGGGGCCTGGCCATGTCCTCCCGCCTGGTCACGCCCTTCTGCGCCCCTTTTTTTGTTGAGATTTCCATCCCCTGCACAGAAAGTGTCCTTTAATTACTCCACTGTTTTTCTACTTTTTAAGAAACAGTTTGCACTTTTTGAAACAGAAGAGTGTCAAAAAAAAAAAAAAAAAAAGTTTAACCTTCTTCAGGTTATATATTAGTGACTGATACTAATATATATTCCAAAGTTGTATGGGATTTCTAAAATTCTAATTTGTCTGAGTATATGCTACCAATCGTAATTATGGTTATTAAGTTGTTATTGTGAACCACAGAAATAACCAAATTTCCTTGTCAAGTGTGTCTTTATGAGTATTTACAGTAATTTCCGCAGTTAATTGCTTCATGCTGATATAGTTTCTGAAAATTTCACAAGCACACGAAATCCTAGAACATGGTGTCTTTTAGGAGGTTCATGAAAGGATGGGAAGGACCCTGAAAAGCACTGTTGAATACAGGTTTCTAATAACTTCAGAATCACATCATTTGGACTGGGTGAGAATTGCTGAAACTTTAATGAAAAGACTGACTGGCTTATAAAACTGCTAACCCAAATAGAATAAAAGTTAATTGAATACCGAGGAAATACTTCACCAGGTTTGCATACTAAATCAGCCAATACTGAAGTTGTTTAGATATACAATTTGAGTGAACTCCATGGTCTAAGTCAAATTACCTGTGGTAACCCATCAGTTATCCACGGTATGCACCCAATTTGGAGAAACAACTGGCACCCAAGAGCACATAAGTCTGATGTTAGTCATGGACTCATGGAGAACCAGAACGGCCACCTTGTCCTTCCTGAGTCCTTAAAGCTTTTGTTATTAAAAGTTATGCATTCCATGACTCATCCTGGAAAAGATAAAATGATCCAAATTAAATGCATTGGTGTGGTGACTTATAAATGGTTAAAATAGTTTATAACCAATGTTTAGTTTGTCAAGCCTATATTCCTGGGAAGACAAAGCTTCATGTACATTTGGCTACCTGGTGAGCCATTTAAACATTTATAAAGGGATTTTGTTCAGTTGTCATTTTAAATGTATGTGTTCTGGTTGTATGAAAGCTTTCCCATGCTTCAGTGTATTTCACCAGGTAAAGAGCTTTTTTTTTTTTTTTTTTTTGAGACAGTGTCTCGCTCTCTTGCCCAGGCTGGGGTGCAGTGGCATGATCTCAGCTCACTGCAAGCTCTGCCTCCCAGTTTCACACCATTCTCCTGCCTCAGCCTCCTGAGTAGATGGGAGTACAGGTGCCTGCCACCACGCCCAGCTAATTTTTTGTAATTTTAGTAGAGACGGGATTTCACCGTGTTAGCCAGGATGGTCTCCATCTCCCGACCTCGTGATCCACCTGCCTCAGCCTCCGAAAGTGCTGGGATTACAGGCCTGAGCCACCGTGCTCGGCATAAAGAGCTTTTTATGGTTCACTGAGGACAATCAACCCCTTTACAGTCTAGAACCCAAAGATGGGATCTTCTGAGAACATCAGAAAAACTGCCCTTGGCATCCACACTGCAACAAAACCTCAGGATATTGAAACTTGGGGTCGTAATCTCACAACTGAGCAGGGTCGCTCCACACTCTTGGAACTGTACATCCATTGAAACCATTAAGGTAGAGTTAACCAGGGAAGTTTCTCCCCAGAAGAAGATGGCATCCTTGATGTGAGCAGCTCTTTCCGAAGGTCATGGATCAAGACTTCTTACTGTCATGAGAACAATAGAAGTGAGAAGGGGGTCTGTTGTGTGCACCTATGGGTTATGCTTTTATTTGTGAAGGATTTTGCAGCCAGCTTTATACATGGATAATCTTATAACTTGATAGATAAAAGATGAAGGCCCAATGTGTCATAGGTGAGAAACTTAAATGGTACATACGGTGCCTCATAATCATTCAGAAACAGAACATTGGTCCGCTCCACTTAACCCACGCCATGGGTTACGGAGAACATTGAATCATTCAGAAACAGAACATTGGTCCGCTCCTCTTAACCCACGCCATGGGTTAAAGAGAACATTGCCGGGAGGCCTTCCCTCTTCTAGAAGGGCATCATTTGTTAGGTCCTTTTTCCATGGTTTGGAACACAAAAGGCAATGACTAGAAATGTGTCCCTCAAGATAGACTCTGTAGCAGATTCTACTGCAATGGCTACACAGCAGATGTTAAATTCTCTTGTGAAAGTTACACTAAATAATAGAATTGGCTAAACAGGAAAGTATCTGTGCAGCTGCTGGCACTTAGGACCTATGGAGAAAACATCAGGTATTACAGAGATTCTGTTGTAGGGAATTAACGAAAAGATCACTGAGTTAAGTCAAAGAATGAGCTTTATCTAGCTCATTCATTGGTCTATTTGAGTTGAGGTGGTTTGGTTTACGGGGACCCTGGGTAAGGAGCATCTTCCAAATCCTTGGTGTTGCCCTCTCAGTAGTCATAATGTCTCCCTGGTGCACTGGATTCTCTCAAAGTTTTTAAATGTTTGCGTGAAGCCATCTTTAGAATGTCAAATGGTGACTCTTCCACTGGAATGACAAGAGCTGAAAGAAATGTGTGACGACGAGGACACCATAACCCATGAGTGACATGCTGAGACCGGAAACCCAAAATGATAGTAACGGAGAGTGGCGCTGACACCCTAAGTTTTGGTCACTCTCTTGCCTAAGTGAGAACCTGACCAAAAGGGGGGAATTTTTAAAACAAAATGGTGGGAGGCCATTGTTTTGGACTGAGCACTAGGTCCCAGCAGACCAAACCAAACCAAAATGGCGTCATTCGTGCTAAATGTGACATAATTTAATTAAGACTTTAAGGAAACACGTGGGTCCTAGAACAGACCAGGTTTTGTTTTTCTGTTGCAAACAGGACTTTCCAGCATAAGGTGGTATCTTCCACTCAGTCCTTGTTCCTACCTTTGCAAAACTCGCTGTTCTGCTGCTTCCTAGTGAGTTTCAAGACCAATGGTGATAGTGACATCAATAACTCATGTTATGGTCAATCTCTCAAAACTGAGAAAATGACCAAAAAGGGGGAATTGTTAAAGCGAACTAAATATGGCCCAAGAAGGACTCCGTACTTCTGTATTGGAGTCCTTGTGGACAAACTGAGGCTAACTTAAAAGGCAGACAAGATTGAAAACCTAAATTAGGAATACGCACTTGTCACAATCGCTGAGTCTTGGCCAGTCCCAGCAGCCATACTTCAGTCACTCACACACTGCTGAATGTTCAAACTGTGTTTAAATGAGGCAAATGCCAACCTGTAACCGATCCAGGTGCTTCTGTACCTCACTTCCCTTTCTTTGTCTATAAATCTTCCACCACGTGGCTGCACTGGAGTCTCGCTGAATCTGCTGTAATTCTGGGGGCTGCCCGATTTACAAATCATTCATTGCTCAGTTAAACACCTTTACATTTAATTCAGCTGAAGTTTTCTTTTAACAAGAGTAAGATAAGAATGTGTGTTCTTATCGCCCAGAATGGACAGATCAGTAGCGTTCCTCGTCATTCTTTTGTGGCTGGTTTTACGTAAACATTTTGTGTGTATTATAATAGAATTCTATTTTAATGAATATACTTTAAAAGCAACTTTTTTTTACTCTTCCTCACCATGAAGATGGAGAAAAGTAAGAAGGGCTGTCTTGTGGTTCCTTTTCTGGACAGTAAGAAGGGCTGTTTTCTGGTTCCGTTTCTTTTCTGGATAGTAAGAAGGGCTGTCTTGCGGTTCCGTTTCTTTTCTGGATAGTAAGAAGGGCTGTTTTCTGGTTCTGTTTCTTTTCTGGATAGTAAGAAGGGTTGTTTTCTGGTTCCGTTTCTTTTCTGGATAGTAAGAAGGGCTGTCTTCTGGTTCCATTTCTTTTCTGGATAGTAAGAAGGGCTGTCTTCTGGTTCCATTTCTTTTCTGGATAGTAAGAAGGGCTGTCTTCTGGTTCTGTTTCTTTTCTGGATAGTAAGGATGTTTATCTTACTGTGTCTTCATTGTCCTCAAACCTCAAGTAGTCACTGATATCCTGGGGATGACAGTTTTAATCGTAGTGTTAAAAGGCAGATTTATTTACTTGGCAAACATTGTCAAGTCTCAAAAAAATTACCCCATGGTCTTGCCTTCTTTCCTCGTGAATTGCCTTCCTCTGATGGAGAGGATTTGATCTGTTCCCTGCTCGTCAGTGTTTCTAGCTTCTTTGGGATGTCCGCTCTGCATATCTCCTGGGGAATTAAGAAATAATGGCTTCAGCAAGAAGCAAGGCAGGAAAGTGCAGTACCTGGGAACCGTCCAGGGAAGGGGCTGGCCCCAGTGAGAATGGCCCTGGGCAGGCGTTCTCGCTGTACTTCACTCAGACCAGACCACCCTGACCTTTTCATCACCATGCCTCAGTGAAGTCAGTCGTTGATCCTCTGATCCGTTACTGAATCATCATGAAATCTCCCTCGTATGAGAGTTGCAAAACTCTGCCATGTGAATCATGCAGGGTTTGGGAGAGAGGACTTTCTACCTCCCTGCTTTTCCTGTACCTAAATGGAACGAAAATCAGAACTGTTGCTTAGTCTTTAAATTCAAATTCCTGTATCCAAACCAGTGTTACAAAAGGACTCCAGTTTGCCCCCCAAATTGGTCTACTGAGAATATAATGATGACTCTTCCTCCAAATCCCACAATATGAGCTTTTCTAAAATAACTCTAGAAACAAGTATGACAATATTCCAGAATTCCTGCGCTCGGGCTTTATTTTGAATTAGAGTTATTTGTGTATCCAATTTGTATCCCCTGAAGGATGATGAGCCACTTGAGGCCAGGTCCAGCCATGGCATGTATGCCAGAGCACCTGCGAGAATGTCTCACGGGCAGTGCATCTCTCCTGAATGTGAAGGGATGAGCACCCACCGTGAGCCACCATCCATGTGACCGGCCCGTGACTGCCTCCAGCTCACAGAACCTCTGCACACAACAGAGAAAGGCCTTCCCTGGGTGAATGGGGTGGGAAACGTGTGCTCCTCCAGGCGGCTGGTGAGCAAAGTGCTCCGCTCGGCAGGGTATGACTTGTTCAGCTCCGCCAGGGTCCCTGTGATGAGACAGGCTTCGACCCTGCCCTCTTGCAGCTGGTGTGTACGACGGGTAGCCCAATAAATCAATAAGCAAATCCATGCTGTCATTTCAGGTATTAGCTAGAGCTTTGGAGGAAAAGCAGGCTGAGGGGAGGGAATGACGCAGACAGCAGGCCAGGGAGGGGCCGAGTAGGGGCCTGGGTAATAGGCCGTGCCATGTGTGAAACATTAAAAAGTGTGGGCCGGGCGCGGTGGCTCAAGCCTGTAATCCCAGCACTTTGGGAGGCCGAGACGGGTGGATCACGAGGTCAGGAGATCGAGACCATCCTGACTAACATGGTGAAATCTTGTCTCTACTAAAAAATACAAAAAACTAGCCGGGCGAGGTGGCAGGCGCCTGTAGGCGGAGGCAGGAGAATGGCGTAAACCTGGGAGGCGGAGCTTCCAGTGAGCTGAGATCCGGCCACTGCACTCCAGCCTGGGCGACAGAGCGAGACTCCGTCTCAAAAAAAAAAAAAAAAAAAGTGTGAAAACCAATTTTACATGCTGAGTAGTTAATATTTCCGCTTGTTCCCCATGTTGGTTTTAGTTCATTCTAGGTTTCTTTTGAGTTTCTGCATTTCTTTGTCACTAGTTTTGTGCCGGGTCCGACCAGCCCAGGTGAGTCCCCCTGTGTGGCTGCTTTGGGTGAAGATTAAAGCCTTCCCTCCAGAGGCTGCAGCACCGGTCTCTGTGTGTGGCCTGACCACAGCACTCAGGCAACTCTGGCCAGCAAGAGTATCTTGGGGTCGCTGGTTCTTCCCTCAGGCCTCTGACTTGCTGGGCCTGCCTGGGCGGCCGAGGGGCTGCATGTGTCTGCACGTACAGTGTGAACACAGTGTCTGAGGGCACTCCAGGTTCCTCGACAGACTTCAGGAGAAGATTCTCTAAGCAAAGCTCACAAAGAAGCAATCGGACTGAGGCAGGGTAGGGGAAATGGGTTGATACCAAAATACAGGGAGAAGTGCCCTCGTGTGCTGAGGGTGCTTTGGAAAGATTTCAGGTGACGCAGCCGCGGTCAGGCATCTTGTGAAGACGGGATAACTGTGGGCGTTTCTGCAGCGTGGACAGCAGATTCCCTCTCCTGGCTGTTCCCTTGCCTTCGGATTTGGGGGGTTCCCCTGGCAGGACTGGGCCCCCTTGCAGACAGTGGGGACCTTCCAGAGTCTGGGAAAATAAACCAGACCAGGTACTGGGACGCAGGTCACCAGGAGCCTGCCGCGTGGGGCCCCACGGTGAGGCCCTTCCTGGGCCTGTGGCCTCCTCAGTACTGTGAGGCAGCCAGGCTGAGAGTTTCTTTCCAATCTGAAGTCCTGCACTAGAGAACTCAGGAAAACCTGCACCCATGTGGTCTCCTGGTCTCCTTGGGTGTGGTGAGGGCAGAGACCCCTCTACAGGCCACAGAGGATTCCACTAAGGCTCACCCAGACCTGTTGCTCCAAGGGCCCACCCAGTCCCTAGGGTTTGTCCTTGAAGCAGTCACTGCCCACACGTGCATCCTGCCTACGCTACGCTCACACGTGTCACACGCCTGGCCTTCCTTCCACACACGAGTGCTCCCACGTGCTGAGAATTAGCCTGTCCTATGAAGGGCCACAAGTTCTCGTCCATCCTCCTGCCGTCAGACATTTGATGCAATTGGGGCTTGGAGATATTGTGAATAAGGCTGATAAACATTCTTTTACAGACACGATTTTTATTTCTCTTAGAGAAATACCCAGGAGTGTGGTCGCTGGGCACTATCGGGAGAGTGGCTGTTCGTTTTGCACTCCCAGCCGCGGGAAATGAGAGTTCCAGCCCCTCCACGTCCTTCCCAACGTGCTGTTGCCAGCCTCTCGCTTTCCAAAATCATGTTGCTAGTGGGTGTGAAATACACCCAATTTCTGTTTATTTTAAGCTCAATTCCTTTGAATGTTTCCTTCGTAGTCCCCAGAGTGCCTTCTGTCCCCAAACGCAGGTGTGAACGGTGCTGAGCACTGGACCACCGAACGCAGGTGTGAACGGTGCTGAGCACTGGACCACCGAACGCAGGTGAGAACGGTGCCGAGCACTGGACCGCAGGGTTAACTCCGGTGGGAGGGTTTCGACCATGGAAATGAGTATTTGAATTAGGCCCAGACTGCAGAGTCAGGAATTGCTGGCACAGCCTGTCTGCATTTTGTTTTGGCTTCGAACTTTACAACATTCATTTTAAGTTCTGAGGCCTTAGGTCCTAAGAAAAAGTGTTATCTGGAACAAATGCAGCTGCCAAAATCTACGATGCCTTTGCTTTGCGCCAGACCCTGGAATGACCGTTCCTGGTTCACAGATGTCTGTCGGGCTTGCCCAGGGACTGGACCCCGTGCTGTGGACTCTGACCCATGCAGGAAGCCGCAGAGCCTGCCTGCCCCGCCTGGCTGGCGTCTGCCCCAGCGCCGTACCGGAGCCCTGCTGCACATGCAAACACAGCGCCCTTGGCTCTTGGCAGGCCGGTGTCTGCTCATCACAGACAAACCTCTAGTCCAGATTGAGGAACATGTGGCCCCACTGTCATCTTCCACCCCCAGCACAGGTCTCAGTGACTGATCATGGCTGTTGCTGCTGTGAGCATGGACGCAAGCTCTGCTTCCCACAGCAAACCCCAGAAACCCACTTCCAACGGGGAGGGCTCACCCCAACAGGAACACAACCCCAGAAACCCACTGCCCCCGGAGAGGGCTCCCCCCGACAGAAACACAACCCCAGAAACCCACTTCCAACGGGGAGGGCTCCCTCCCCCCACAGAAACACAACCTCAGAAACCCACTTCCACTGGGGAGGCCCCCCCCCCGACAAGAACACAGCCCCAGACACCCCCTTCCAATGGGGAGGGCCCCCCCCCCGACAGGAACACAACCCCAGACACCCACTTCCACCGGGGAGGGCTCATCCCTGACAGGAACACAACCCCAGACACCCACTTCCAATGGGGAGGGCTCCCCCCCGACAGGAACACAACCTCAGACACCCACTTCCAATGGGGAGGGCTTCCCGGACAGGAACACAACCCCAGACACCCACTTCCAATGGGGAGGGCTCCCCCGACAGGAACACAACCCCAGACACCCACTTCCAATGGGGAGGGCTCACCCCTGACAGAAACACAGCCTCAGACACCCACTTCCAACGGGGAGGGCTCCCCCCTGACAGGATCACATTTCTATTTCTAGGCTAATGAATACTGAGACAAAAAGCACCACAGTCCTGCAGACATCCCTTTTGCTTTGGGGGCGGTGACGTGATGCCTTAATAACCAGCCTGTGCTGCCTGAGTGGCCCTTCGGGGTCGGTTCACAGCAAGCGTCAGGCAGCAGCTCCTTCCACGCAGCTGCGCAGACTTGCGGTGGGTGCGTCTGCGACAAGCATTCTGCCCACGACCTGAAATACATCAAGCCTTCCCTGCATATTCCAAGTCTTTTCTCTGTTGATGGAAAAACCAAACTCTAAAATATTTTGAAGAAGTTTCTTCTGAGCCAATGAGTGACACAGCCAGACAGACACAGTCCCAGTGAATCCTGAGAACATGCGCCCGAGGAGATGGGATTGCAGTTTGGTTTTGACGTCTCAGGGAGGCAGGAGTTACAGGCAAAGACATACAGCCATGCATGGCAGGTCCAGGCTGGCTCGGCCTGTGGAGGTGGGACATCTTGAAGGGTACTTACAGGATGTAGGTGGATCCAGAGACTCTGAGTTCCTGTTGATGAGAGGAGCAAGGCTCTGTCTAAAACTTGACACGTTTAGGTTAAGATAAGGGTGTTGTTGGTGAAACCCCGTCTCTACTAAAAAGTACAAAAATTAGCTGGGTGAGGTGGCGGGCGCCTGTAGTCCCAGCTACTCGGGAGGCTGAGGCAGGAGAATGGCATAAACCCGGGAGGTGGAGCTTGCAGTGAGCTGAGATCTGGCCACTGCACTCCAGCCTGGGCGACAGAGCGAGACTCCGTCTCAAAAAAAAAAAAAAAAAAAAAAAGATAAGGGTGTTGTCTAGCAGGATCCATAGCCTACAGGTGCAGCCTCAGGTCCTGTTATAATTTGGTACCTTATGGCCACTAAGAGTCTGCTCTGTCCGTCTTAAGATCTCTGTTTTAACATTCCTGCTGGTCAGTTGTGTCTGAACTCCGAAAGGGAGGGAGTGTGACGAGGCGTGTCTGACCCCCCTGCCTGTTAGGGCCTAGAACTCAGCTTTTCGGGTTTCTCTGGGTCTCCTTGACCAAGAAGGGGCCGTTCAGTCAGTGTGGGGGGGGGATTCAGGGTTCTATTTTTAGTTCACCCTCCAAAACAGGAGGTTACCTTTTAAAACGAAGTAATCACCAGGGATGTGAAAATCGGAGTTGACTTGAAAACCAGACAATGATGGGTGCTTCCGAAAGGCTCAGACCTTTGCATCCCCACCTGCCTCCCATGCTCAGCACTAAAGAGAAGGAGCACAGGAGGAGCCTGACGAGCTGCACGGGGCGGGTGGGGGCCCCTGCCTTTCTCTAGGAGACAGTCAGGGATGCATGGCAGGGTGTGGGGGCACCTGCAGAGGACACCTGCGCAAGCCTTGCCCGAGAGGCGCGGAGGGATGGGGACAGGGCTGCCCGTCAGCCCACCAGGCGGCCGTAGCGCCAGGGTTTGTGAAGGGCTTTCTGCCTTCCCTGGGGCTGGGCACTCCCTCCAGGCTGCAGCTGAGTAGGTGGCACAGCTACAGCGAGTGGTCAGACTTCCCCTCCTTATGGACAGGGCTGGGCTCACAGTCTCCTGCAGGAGCGCTCCAGCCTCAACTCACGCAGCAGGGCTGTCCATCAGATTCCCCTGACCCCCAGTCGTGCCCGAATCCCTGCAGGATGGAAGACCCGTGGGAGACTTCGCTGCAGCTGCCGTAAGTCAAGATCAGCCAGGGCCATGAGGGCCCGACCGGCCAGCGTTCTGGCGGAGGCGCCCAGACACCAAGGCCGCCCGGGCCTCCAGAGCAGCAGCCAACTGCCCCTCATCCCGCTGCCTCACTCACAAACAGCCTTCACCCAGACAGCCTTGCCCTGTGCACCGCGGCTGGGGCTGGAGCGGAGGCAGTGGCCGTCTCCCGTGTGTGCACTGGACGCCCAGACTCTCAACAGCACTCACGCTGGAACTTGGAGGGCTCCCAGGGAAACCCATGGAAACACAGTCGTGCCTCTGGCTGCCTGGAGCCCGCCCCAGTTCCTCCCTGGCAGTCCTCCGTGAGAGAAAGCTGCAATCACCCATTAACAGGCTTTATCACAGAAAACGAAATGTAAATCAGGCCTCCCCTCCCCCTTGGGGGGTCTGGGAGCCCCACTGGGAGGCCTGGGAACAGAAGGTGGGAGGAAGATAAGGGGGAACAAAGAGAAACCCTGCAGATCAGCTGCAGCCAGAGGCTGCAGGTGCAGGACTGAAATTGAATCACCGCCATGCCAACAGGAGGGGCCTGCCTGGAGTTACCCACCCTTCCAGGGAGCACAGGCTGGGTGCCCTCTCCAGACCCAGGCAGGCCCCTCCTCTGGGGTCCTGGGGTCCCGGTAAGAGCAGGAGTTGGAGAGGGTGGGCTCCTCGCCTCTGCTTTCTCTGTCCTGTTAGATTCTAAAGGGCGGGGCATTTTCTCTAAGTTAGGGAAAGCTCCAGAAGATTTGTGTGACCTTAACTTCAGCTAAATTTCTAATAGGGAAAGTTGGTAAGCTAAACAAAACCCTAAGCCCTTAAACAACCGAAAGGGGTCCCAGAGAGGCCTGAAAAGCTGAGTTCCCAGCCTTGATGGGAAGGGAGGTCCGCCAGGCTTCGTTACACCCCTTCCCTTTTGTAGTTTAGATGCAGCCACGGACCAGCGTTAAAGTTCACAGAGATCTTGAGCCTGACAGACGGACCCTTTGTCGCAATAAGACACCAAATTAGAAACAGGATTCATGCAAGCAAGGGTTAAGTCACAGCTGCAGGTCATCAGTCTTGCTACCCAGCATCCAAGTGTTAGACAGAACCTTCCTCCAACCAAATGCAAATTGAAGAATCTCTGAATCCTGGAAGCCCCTCTTTGAGATGTCCGGCCCTCTCAGGTCAAACCAACGTCGACCTTCTGAGCCTTGCTGTAGGTCTTTGCCTGTGACTCTTGCCTCCCTGAAATGTTAAAACCAAACTGCGGCCGAGCGCAGCGGCTCACACCCCTCATCCCAGCACTTCGGGAGGCCGAGGCGGGTGGATCACAAGGTCAGGAGATCGAGACCATCCTGGCTAACATGGTGAAACCCCGTCTCTACTAAAAATACAAAAAATTAGCCGGGCATGGTGGCGGCGCCTGTGGTCCCAGCTACTTGGGAGGCTGAGGCAGGAGAATGGTGTGAACCCGGGAGGCAGAGGTTGCAGTGAGCCGAGATGGCGCTGCTCACTCTAGCCTGGGGACAGGGCGAGACTCTGTCTCAAAAAATGGATCCCTTGGAGCCTGTCTCCCAGGCTGTGGTCGCTGCTATTGGCTCAGAAATAACCTCTTTAAAACATTTTACAGAGTTCGCTTTTTCCATCAGCAAGTTTTTACTGTAAAGTGGACGTTGTTTTCCTTTCATACGGAGCTGGGGCTTCCCGGATGATAATGACAAAATTAAATTTAAATGTTATTTAAAATACGTTTCTTCTTTCATTATGAAAGTAACAAATGGAAGAACACTTTTCCAAAGACATCATGGTGTGTCAGTTAATTTTTAAAACTGGTGAAAATGGGTTAAAAAGGGAGCAAACGTATTTTACATATATTTTTAACTTGAAAACTTATACGTAGCTACTCATTACTTTCTGAAGTAAGCTTATTGAGGTGTAATTTTCATACAGTTGAGAAGAGGAAATCAACTGTGCTGAGGAACGTGAGTCCTTTTAAATCATCGGGCCCAGAGAGGCGCTCAGATGGGGCAGCAGTGACTTCCCACTCCCCGCCTGGGAGCGGCGTTTTGTTTTGGCCTCAGGTTAACCTCCTGCAGACACTGCAGCTCACACCCTATGGCTTAACCATGCAGAGCCAGTCGACAGATTATGTTATTTTAACACAAACTCTTGGTCAACAACTTGGAACTGGCTCTTCTTTCCCTTGAAAAACCCACCTGTAACAGCTGCTAATGGGCGGTGTATTCAGGGCCACTCGAATCTACGTTTCTGGATGGCAGTCCTCAAGCTTCGGCCAAAATCCCTCCGTACATGAATTTTGCCTCAGGTCTTGCCTTTTAGTCCAATTCAACATAATGTTCAGTTTTCAGTCATACATGTTGACGAGTTGTGACCAATGTAAGCCGTGCAGCCACCATCCTGGCCAAGATGCACGAGGCTTCCACGACTCCAGAGAGGCCCTCCCACCCCTTCATAGCCACCTCCCCAGTCCCGGGCCTCCAACCCTCCCTCTGGTCGTCACCATCTGGCCACTTCTGGCTCCATTCATGAATATTCCCACCCCTTCCTAGCCAATGCCCCAGTCCTGGGCCTCCAGCCCTCCCTCTGGTCGTCACCATCTGGCCACTTCTGGCTCCATTCCTGAATCTAGATATTTCCATATAGGGACAAGCTGTATTTAGCATTGGTCTACTGATTGCAGTTCTTCTTCTTTTTTAGTATAAACCCCAGTCTTCACTCTCCTTCCTAGCCACCCAATTTCATATTTTTTAAAGTGGACCAAGAAGTTGGGCACATTTCAAAACAATCTAAGACCAGAATTTCTCCAAACGTTCAGCAATTATTTTTCATTTTTAGGAGTCATCTAGTCTATACCTAATTCAAAAGCAATTTTTAAAGCAGCCTCAACTTGCCTGGATCTTGATTTCCCAAATCATTTATCCAGGTTTATGTAGAAACAACTTTCATTTTGCATTGATGTGTAAAAGGTTACATAATGTTGAATTAAGTTTCACAGTGTTACTGGAACAGGGTCCCGATCCAGACCCCGAGAAAGGGGGTTCTTAAACCTCGTGCAAGAAAGAATTTGGGGTGAGTCCACAAAGTGAAAGCAAGTTTATGAAGAAAGTAAAGGAATGAAAGAACGGCTACTCTGTAGGCAAAGCAGTGGTGTGGGCTGCAAACCAAATACACTTACAGTTATTTCTTGATGATATTTCTTGATAACAAGGGGTGGGTCATTCATGAGTTTGCCGGGAAAGTGGTGGGTAATTCCTGTAACTGAGGGCTGCTCCCCTTTTTAGACCACATAGGGTAGCTTCCTGACACTGCCATGCTCGTGCGTTATAATTAGTGTATAATGAGGAGTGAGGGTGACCAGAGGACACTTTCATCACCGTATTGGTTTCAGCCAGCTTCGTTACCATATTCTGTTTTATCAGCAGGGTCTTTGTGACCTATATCTCCTGCCGACCTCCTACTCATCCTGTGACTAAGAACGCTTAACTTCCTGGGGATGCAGCCCACAGGTCTCAGCCTCATTTCACCCAGCCCCTGTTCAAGACGGAGTCGCTCTGGTTCAAATGCCTCTGACACTAGTAAGGATCACAGGTGGCATCAGCAGGTTTGGAGCAAACCTGAGGGTCTTTTGGTCGGTCACATCTCCACTGACGAAATTCACAACCAGCAGAGAGCAGGCTCCTCGCCCCCCTGGGGCTCACTGAGTCATCCAGCCCATTTTGACCAAGATTATGTGAGTTGTGGGAGCAGAGGTTGGTTGATGGAGCTCCCGCTGTTTGTAATCACAGTGTCTTGCAAAAAATAAATTAAAAAACACAAGAATACACTCCCATGCATGATCCTACAGCCCAGAGGCATCCACTTCCTACATTTTGCGTATAGTTTTCCAGTTACTGACAAATACTTTAATGTACTTACAGTCAACATCGTTGCAGGGATAGAGGGAACCGTCATCCACAAACTGCCCTCAGTTCTGCACCAGTTACAAGGGTAGGGGTCTCCAAGACCACCCTCAGGTTTGATAATTCACTAGAAAAACTCACTGAAAGATGATATACTCATGGTCACGGCTTAGCACAGGAGCAGGACACAGACAAAAATCAACCCAGGGGAAGGTGCTCAGGCTGGAGTCCAGGAAGTTCCCACCTGCAGAGTGTCCTGTTGTCCCTTCCCATGGAGCTGTGGACGGTGTCCTTTCTGGCACCCAGGCAGGATCACCCGAGCTTAGTGTCCCAGAGCCTTTACTGGGGCCCCGTGGTTGACTGCCCAGGCGGATGGAGGTCTCCAGCTCACTCGGGAGGGTGAGCCGATTACAACGCCCACCTAGTGAAAGACTAGTGAAAGATTAGTGAAAGACTAATGTGACAAAACTAGCCGGGCGCGGTGGCTGGCGCCTGTGGCCCCAGCTACTCGGGAGGCTGAGGCAGGAGAATGGCGTAAACCTGGGAGGCGGAGCTTGCAGTGAGCTGAGATCCGGCCACTGCACTCCAGCCTGGGTGACAGAGCGAGACTCCGTCTCAAAAAAAAAAAAAAAAAGACTAATGTGACAAAGACCAAAAATAAAAATGAAAACAGTCTCCGGTTGTCCCGTTGGCTCACCGTGTCCTGGCCCTCTCCCCGGCTTGGCAGAGTCTGTGAGGCCTTCCGTTGTCCCTAAACTGTGTCACTTCTTCAGTTGTGGAAGACACAGAGTGCACATGGTCCTCGTCCACTGAAATGCAAGTGAGTGTTGTCTGTTAGGATGCAGCCGGTTATTGCCTTGTAGGTATTGGCCAGTTTTACGTCTGTCTGTAAATCCATCTCAGCATTCTGATTGCCAGTAAGTGAGAGTGTGCCAGTCCTTGTTGAACTGACTGTAACATCTGACTGGTTTCCTCGTTCACTCACAAGTAAAACCAAATATTTGGTGTGTGTCCATTTTATATTTGTATGAGAATCACGATGTCAGTTTGAAAAATATTCTTTTCCTGTCCCCGTCAGCCCATTGCCTAGAGTACCTCGTGAAAAGGTGCAGAGCAGCTTCCCTTGTCTTTATTTTTCCTTCTCCTGAAACGCAGCACATTTTGACGGCTTGTTCACTGGACTCCAGGCTCATGAGAGAAGAATCCTCTCAGTCTGGCTTTCTGCTGAATCCTCAACCCCAGAAAAGTTTCTGGCATGAAATGGGGATGTGAAGTGCATTTGCTGAGTGAAGCCTGCGGCCTCAGTCTCGTTTCTGCCTCAGCCCAATCCCAGTGAACCTAGGATCTTCTCTTCCCTTCCCCTCTCTCCCCTTCCCCTTCCCCTTCCCTTCCCCTCCCCTCCCTTTCCTTCCCTTCCCTTCCCTCCCCTCCCCTCCCCTTCCCTTCCCCTCCCTTCTTTTCTCCTCCCTTCCCTTCCCCTTCCCTTCCCCTTCCCTTCCCTCCCCTTCCCCCTCCCCTCCCCTCCCTTCCCCTCCTTTCCCTTCCCCTCCCTCCCCTTCCCCTTTCCTTCCCTTCCCTCCCCTTCCCCTTCCCTTCCCCTCCCTTCCCCTTCCCCTCCCCTCCCTCCCCTCCCTCCCCTTCCCTGTCTTCTTTTCTTCCTGGTGGTCCACATTTGCTCATTTATATTGTTCATTTCACAGAACACTTTCACAAAACACCCACATTCCAGCATTCCTCAATGCTGCCTTTTATCTTGGAACACAACAAAAAGAGAAGACAGGAAGAATTTGTATCTATAACCTCAAGGTTAAAACAGAGCACAGGCAAGCAAACAAAAGACATAGAGCAATGACCTGGTGGGACTGTACAGTCAAGATTTACATAGAAAGGTTAAATCCTCTTATTTATTGATCGAGACAGGGCCTCACTCTGTCACTCAGGCTGGAGTGCAGTGGTGTGATCCAGGCTCACTGCAGCCTTGATTCCCAGGCTCAAGCAATCCTCCCACCTCAGCCTCCTGAGTAGCTGAGACCACAGGCTTGCACCACACCCCCCTGCTAATTTTATTTATTTATTTATTTATTTATTTATTTATCTATAGAGATGGGATCTCACTATGTTGCCCAGGCTGGTCTTGAACTCTTGGGCTCAGGTGATCCTCAGGCCTCAGCCTCCCAAAGTTCTGGGATTACAGGTACGAGTCACCATGCGCAGCCATGAATATCCTCAATGAGGATCAAAAAACACCTCAGCAGCAGCAAAATGGACAGAATACTTGAACTGATGAGTTGCAAATGAGGACATGGAGGTGACCACTCAACCGGGGAAAAGTGTTCAGCTTCACAAGTCATCGGATAAATGCAAATTAAAACGACGTTTTTTCTCCCATCAGAGTAGTGATGAACGGCGTCATCACACCCCGTTCGCGGAAAAAATGTAAATGGGCGTTCTGACCGGAGCTTCCGAAGGCTGCCCCCTGTCATTCTGGGTTCCCTGCCTTGGCACAGTCATGACGAGAAACATTACCTGCATCCAAAAGCGTCGCTAGCCCTTGTTACAAGGGCTTCTTTCAAGAAGCTATCAAAGGGGATTGCATTTGTGGCACATCCCAAAACTTCTTAAAATTGTTTCTCTCTCCTGTCCCCCTGTCTATGGATCTCAGTCCCCATTTCCATTGCCAGCAGAGTGGAAGCTGCCCTCATCTCTCTTCTCCCAACTCCTGTGGGGCCTCAGCCACTTCTGGCGACTCCGGCTGGGACTCCGGTGCCTTCTGGGGCCGCAGTGATTTCAAGCATCTGGCTCAGTCTTTGTTGTGCAGATTTGGCTTCTTGGACTTCTTTCTGCTGTCCGGGCCCCCTCACTGCCCAGTTCCTCAAGAAAAAGGGCCCTAGGTCTGAATCCTTCCCTCGGGGGCGGGATATGTGGCTGGACCTGAGGTCAGAAGCATGGCTGAGGCTGCAGACGTGTGCACAGAGTAAATGTGCTGAAATTCTTTACTGCACGTGTTCTCTTTATGGTTTCTTTTCACACCAATTTCAGGCTGAAGTCTTTGTGCATCTTTGCTTAGAGGATTTTGCTATATTGTAAATCAGAATTACCCTGAAGTTTACAGCTAAGCCAGACTGTTATGGAAGAAAAAGCTAGGTGTCAAAGACGGTGGGGGTGGGGGATGCATGGAGAGGGCTTTTGGGAAGCTCTGCCCTACAAGTCTTTCTAGACACGACCATTTCTTCCTCCACCGTCACTGGTCCACTGGAGCCGCTGTCACTTGTGACTTCTGTAGACCTGTTTCGTATGGCTGCCCTGCCCCTCCCACCCACCTCCAGTCTATAGACAGACAGGCACATGGGTAGATAGACAGACCGGCAGACGGATCGATAGACAGACCGGGAGATGGATAGATAGAGACAGATAGATAGATGATAGATGATTGATAGATGATAGATAGAGACAGATAGAGATAGATAGATGATAGATAGAGACAGATAGATGATAGATGATAGATAGATAGAGGCAGACAGATGATAGATAGATAGATAGAGACAGATAGATGATAGATGATAGATAGATAGAGACAAATAGATGATAGAGACAGATAGATGATAGATGATAGATAGATAGAGACCAACTGATAGATGATAGATAGAGACAGAGACAGATAGATAGATGATAGATAGAGACAGATAGATACAGATAGATGATAGATGATGGATAGATAGTTGTAGACAGATAGATGATAGACAGAGACAGATAGATAGATGATAGATAGATGATAGATAGATAGAGACAGATAGATGATAGATAGAGACAGATAGATGATAGATAGAGGCAGACAGATGATAGATGATAGATAGATAGAGACAGATGGAGACAGATAGATAGATGATAGATGACAGACAGATAGATACAGATAGATGATAGATGATGGATAGACAGTATAGACAGATAGATGATAGATAGAGACAGATAGATAGATGATAGATAGATAGAGACAGATAGATGATAGATAGAGACAGATAGATAGATGATAGATGATAGATGATGGATAGATAGATAGAGACAGATAAATGATAGATGATAGATGATGGATAGATAGATAGATAGAACAATGACGCTATAACTATCCTCTCCCCGTTCGTTCAGAGGTAGCAGGTCACATTCAGCCATGCTGGAACGTGGGTGTTTGGTGAAAGTGCTCTGTGAATGAACGACGTACATGAGCTGTATCTATATCCAGTCCAGTCTCAACACAGCAGCCAGAGGTTTCTTTCAAAAATACATGTCAGTTCAGACCCCTCTCAGCGCCCGTCCCTCCAGCAGGTCCTCATCCAGCTCAGACAGGAAAGGCCACCGTCACCATGGCTGTGGAGGCCGAATTTCTAAGAGGCCCCCAAGGATGTCCCGCGCTCGCCCTCGGAACCTTGAGTGTGGTGAGAGGCCGCCCTGAAGCACATTGTTCTCTGGACAGTTGGCCTTAAACTAGGGAGGTTATCCTGGGTTCTGGGGGAGCCCTGAGGGCAGAGAGTGTCCTCTGGCTGCAGGTGGAAGAGGGCGGCAGAGAGGACTCCGCGAGAGGAGGGCTCAGGGTGCCCTTGCTGGCTTTGAGAAGGGGGTGCAGCCAGCGTGGAGCTGACGGCCCACAGGGGAGTGGGGCCTCTGTCCTTCAGTCACAGGGAGAGTCCTCTAGCCCCCCGTGAGCCTGAAGCACGTTCTTCCCTCCAGCCCCAGACAAGAGCACCATCCACCGGCACCTGGACTTTGGCCTGTGAGAGCAGAGGACCCTGCTGAGCCAACCCTCTCCAACTGTGAATAAATGGGTGTTGTTCAAGCTGCCATGGTGTCAGGGGTCTGTAAGAAACGAATACCGTGGTCTGCAAGCCCCCCGACAGCCTCCCACCCTCCTCCCTGGTCCCTCACACAGCCTTGTTCTTCCTGTCAGAGCCACAGGCCTCATACTCCCTCTGCCAGAGGTCCTTCCCCAGAACAGAGCCAGTGGAGCAGACGGCTGCCGGCTGGGCGTGTTCCAAGCCTTGGCGGATGCTTCAGAATAGAAGCACCCACGCTGCTTTGCACAGTGACTGCGTGGCTCCCCAACATGCCTGTTTTCTGGGAGTCCAGGCCCTTCCTGGAAGTGGTGGGGAAAGCGGCCTGGCGAGCTGCCCACACGGTGTGTACAGGAGGTGAGCTGATCACTGGGCCACAGGCGGCTGAGGATGGCAGCCACTGAGTGGGACAGGAATAAGTGACCAGCAACTGCAGTAGTCAGGAACGTTTGGCCAGGGCCTGCCTTTGACTGAGGAAGGAGGCAGATGCCGAGTGTCCAGCAGTTTGGGAGCAAGGAGCGTCCCTTCTCCTCCTCCCCTCCCTGCCCCTTCCATCCTGGGCGATGCAGTAGCCTGTGAACAGCACAGGAAATGCACACGGAGGAGCTCAGGACGTCCAGGAGGACCTCGAGGAGTAGCCATGGAGAGGATGCTTGCACCTGAGTCTGCAGTCGGCCAGGGTGCGGCCCTGCCCTGGAAGGAAGGCTGGACCCCTGACGCAGTGGTGGCTTCAGGGCCTGGTGAGGGTCACTTCCAGGCTGGTTAGACCGGCAGCCTCCACCAGCGGTGTGCTCAGGCAGTGTCTCTGGGCTGGCACAAACGGGAAGGTGCTGAGGGCGCGTCTGTCTGTGGCTCTAAACACTGGCTTCCACCTGCTGGCCTCCGCATCCCCCCCGCCGGCCGCCTGGAGCTCGTTCTGTGAAGCTGGTTGTGTGTGAATTAGTGGAACTCTTGCACGTTCCTTGTGTCATTTTGTCCTTGGCGTTGCGTTCACCTCGTGCACCAGCTGCAGACCCTCTCAGGACCGCCCCAGGAAATGCTGGCAGCTAGTGAGTGAGTATCTTCAGGCAGCCGCAAGCTGTGCAAGGTGATTTTACCAGCGGCAGCCTCGTGTCCATGCTCTGAGCACGTCGGAGGTGAGAGGGCTCAGCCGTGATGCCTGGAAGATGAGGTGCATTCAATGCATTTTGACCTGGGATATTTTTTATTATTATACTTTAAGTTCTAGGGTACGTGTGCACAATGTGCAGGTTTGTTACACATGTATACAGTGCCGTGTTGGTGCGCTGCACCCATTAACTCACCATTTACATTAGGTATATTCCCAATGCTCTCCTTCCCCGACCCCCCACCCCACAACAGGCCCCGGTGTGTGATGTTCCCCACCCTGTGTCCAAGTGTTCTCATTGTTCCGTTCCCACCTGTGAGTGAGAACATGTGGTGTTTGGTTTTCTGTCCTTGCGATAGTTTGCTCAGAATGATGGTTTCCAGCTGCATCCACGTCCCTCGGGTATTTTAAACTTACGATGGGTTTGTCGGGGTGTGAGCCTCTGTGCTACGATTGTTTATTTTGTTCCTAGAATGTCTCCAGCTTGGCCATTGCAAGCTCTTGCAGACCCCCTCGACATTCACTCCCTGAAGTCCCCGAAGCCAGCGCCCTTCCCTGACATCTTGTGCAAGGCAGGAGGTGTGGGGCCAGCTTCCACAAGGAAGAGGGACTCGCCCAGGCTGTTGGTCCCCGGAGAAGTAACTTTTGCCACTTTTGTAACTTTTCTGTAAGCCTAAAATTATCTCAGAATACGAAGTTTAAAAGTGAGTCAAGCGATTAAACTCTGGAATCTGCAGACCCACGCTAATGAGAGCAAGGATGATAATAACAGAGGCCTTTGTGGAGTGCGGCACGCAGTGTGCCAGCACCTCGCGTGCGTCTTCTCCTCAAATCCTCCTTAGGAAGCCAGGGTCTTCCCATCAGCATCCTGACCTCGCTCACGAGGCAGCTGGGCCTGGGAGTGCAGCGAGGCCGCCAGGGAAGCGGAGGTGTTCCAGGGACGCCCATCTCCGCCGCTTGCTGGCACCGTTTGCTCTGTTAGCTCAATGTTTGCACCCTTTAGAATCGCACACTCCCCTCCTTGGAGCCTTCAGCAGCTGATAAAAAAAGAAGCCTTCTGTGTACACATTGGCAATGCTGCCACCCTATTCCCAGTGGAGCTCCGGGAGCTAAAAATAACGGCGTGCTTTCTGTTTCGTGCAGAAACGAGGACGTGTGCACTTTATTTCGTAACACTTGCCATTTTTGAAACTCTGATTTTTCCCACATGTATTTTAAAAATGTCCTTGGAGGAAAAGACACACTGCAGATTTCGCCAGCTTCCTCTTTTTTTGTAATCCAGCCCAGGTCTACGGGCAGGTCCGGATCTTCAGGGAAGAGCTCCTGGCCACCAGATGTGAAGAACAATGGGAGAGAAAACCTGGAGCCAACACACATGGTCACGGGGCGCACTTGCCAAGGAGTGCCGGGAGACAGCTCCCTGGGGGTCCAAGGCCGAGGGCTTGGAGGAATGCCATCCTCAAGGGCCCCCTGTCCTTGGCAGCCCAGGCCGGGGAGGAGCAGTGGCCTGCCAGGGTCTCCGCATGACCTGTTTCCTCTGCCAGGAGAGGCCACAGACTAAGACAGTCCAGGGCTCTGTGTCCTGAGACAGGAGCAAGGATGGTCGTCCAGGGCTCTGCCTTCCCTGAGCTTCCAGCACCGTCCTCATCCCGGCCAAGCATGGTCAACGAAGGGAGGTGTTTGTGCCAGGCTTCCATCTGCGTGACACTCACTTGTTCCATTGTAACTGAGTGGGCCCTACAGAGAGGCATTCTGGGAAATTTCCAGTAAGCACAGAGCAGGTGGGCCATGGGAGGGTCAGGGCTGGGCACGGCATCCGAGGACGACCCTGCCCTCTGTGGAACACCCTCCTCAGAGGCCACTCGGCAAGTTTTCTGGGTCAGCTCCCTCCTGAGGCTGCCAGGCCAGGCCCGCTCCCTCCTGAGGCTGCCAGGCCAGGCCCGCTCCCTCCTGAGGCTGCCAGGCCTGCTCCCATCTTGCTGCACTCACCCTGGACCAGGGATCCCAGACTTGCCACCTGGCTGATGCTTGGCTGTGAGCAAAATTCCTAGGACACAGAGCCAGGCCAGAAGAGCAGTGGGAGTGGTGTCTGTGGCTGGAAAAGACCCATGACTGCCTCCCACAAGGCCACACAGCCAGAAGGTTAGACAGAGAGGTGGGACATGCCCTTAGACCCCAGTGAATCTGCGCAGTGCTGGAAATACGGCTGGGACCATGCCCAGCACAAACATACACAGGTGGTCAGCCCTAGTCCTCTCAACTGTGATTGAGAGGAGACCCTCCCAGCACGCTGCCGGCTGCTACTTCGAGGGGAGCCTCTTGCCTTGTGCACTCACTAGGGCTGGGCTGGCCTCGTCTCCTTCAGTGATGCACCCAGGGGTGCCACTGCAATATGGCAGGAACAGGAAATACACGGTAAGAACAATGACAACATGAATGCATAAAATGAACACGTTTCCTCTACAAAGTCAGTAATTAGAAAATGTTATATGGACAAACTTACTTCTGTTCTCAATACTATCAACTCACACATGAACTTGCCAGAGAACCGTATGAAGAAAGGTCCCGTCTTACTGAGGTTAAGAAAATTTTTTTTTTTTTTTTTTGAGAAGGAGTCTCGCTCTGTAGCCCAGGCTGGAGTGCAGTGGCCGGATCTCAGCTCACTGCAAGCTCCGCCTCCCGGGTTCACGCCATTCTCCGGCCTCAGCCCCCCGAGTAGCTGGGACTACAGGCACCCGCCACCTCGCCTGGCTATTTTTTGTATTTCTTAGTAGAGACGGGGTTTCACCGTGTTAGCCAGGATGGTCTCGATCTCATAACCTCGTGATCCGCCCATCTCGGCCTCCCAAAGTGCTGGGATTACAGGTTTGAGCCACCGCGCCCGGCCGGTAAAGAAAATTTACCTGTGTAGAGACACGTCATCACCCTGGAGACAAAGACTGATGAGTGAATAGACTAATCCTCCCCTATTTAAGAACTTATAGAGTCAAAACAAAATTATACTTGGATCTCTTAAGACAGGCTAATGGGATTCAAAAGCTTATCTGGAAAGCAACTGAGCTTGAAGAAGCACAAGCCATTTTCAGAGAAGAATATTAGTAGGGGCATTCCCTGTCCGATATTAAAACATAGTGTGAAGCTATCATCACTGAAAACATGTGGCACAACTGCAATTATCAATTATATCGGGGAAAACATAGATTACTCCTGAAAGAATTGGGATTTATGAAATAATTGTATGTGTTTGCATTATAATATAGTAGAGGCTAATGGTATCACATATCTAGAGAAAGATGTATTCAATCAGTGATACGTGATAAAAATAAAATATGTACAATAAGTTAGATCTTCTCATATCACCTTAAAATATGACAAATTCTAAGCAAATTTTATTTCAAAATAAAACCATAAAAAAGCAAGAAGATAAAACAGAACAATGTTCTTTCTTTGGCTCTACACCAAAAATGACATTTTAAGAAAAATGTGCAAGAAAGTGCACAAAAAGATTTGAATTAACATTAAATTTACAATTTAAGACAATAGCAAAAATAAGGATAAAAACAAAGTATGAGGGAAGTCATAAAAAATCTTTCATAGGCTACTTCCCTTCTATATAATCGTTTCTTGAAAATAATTATTAACGTATCAACTGAAAGATGAACAAGGACACCAGAGGACAAACGTGAAGACTGTCGTCACAGATCAAATAAAGCAAATATAAAAAGAAACTATTACTAATGTTTTAAAAGATAATATGCGACATTGGTGATGAGGCATTTGCAAGCTCTTTGGGTGGTGGCAGAAACACGTGCACATTTTCTGCAGGCGTTAATTAACCTAAGACTTCAAAATGGCTCCCCTTCTGCTTTCTCTGACTTTCCCTCTCTTCTACAAACTCAGTGCTAACCTTATTAGGCTGAGCAAGGTGGGTGTCTGAACAGGAGGTCAAAGCAGAAGCCACAGTGGCTCAGAGCTGGGTGCTGGAGCCTGAGCAGGGGGAGGAAGGCGTCCATGTAGGAGCATGGACCTTACATGGAGCACTGTGCACCATTCACATAGCACGGTGGAGGCATCATGCGGGACTGTGCACCATTCATGCAGCACTGCAGACGCATCTTGCAGGACTGTGCACCATTCATGCAGCACTGAGGACCCTTCATGCAGGACTGTGCACAATTCATGCAGCACTGAGGACCCTTCATGCAGGACTGTGCACCATTCATATAGCACTGCAGACGCATCATGCGGGACTGTGCACCATTCATGCAGCACTGCGGACGCATCATGCGGGACCGTGCACCATTCATGCAGCACTGAGGACGCATCATGCAGGACTGTTCTCCGTCCATGCAGCACTGTGGACCCATCATGCATGTGAGCTATGGTTCCCTGGTGCCCCTCAGGTGGGGCTCTTCATGTGTGTGAGCACCTGTCCTCAGGCCACGAGGGAGGCACCATCACTGTGTCCATTTCACAGAGGAGGAGACTGAGGCTCAGAGATGGAAAAAGGATCAGGCCAGGAGATGTGGACGAAGGATCCTGCGACTTGTGGCCCCACGCTAGAGTCTGCCTGAAACCATCTGCTCTAAGATTTCGCCTTTCCTAACAGTAATAACGATAATAATAGTAACTCGTTGAAAATAACTTTATGGTCCTTTTCCACGTATAGAAATACATACGCTCAACGAAAAAACATCTGTCTTCCCAGCGCTACGATGCTGCGTTTTCTAGTCTGAAATCTGAGTCTCCATTTATTACTTTTAAAAAGAGGGTTTTTGCCGTTTCCTTCGACAACTCCGCCTTGCTCACTGAATCCCCACCCATCAGGATTTCGTGTGTCTTTCTGCTATTGTGAACGAGATTCTTCCCGCTTTATTTTCCTGTTTCCTAAGTGGAGATAGGGGAGCATTGGCTAGTGTGCGTTTTGTTAGGCTAAGTGCCTCTGTTTCTTGCAGCCTTGCAGTTGATCCTGTCTTTTCCAGATCAACCTCCAACCATCTGCAAAATACGGGAATTTTGCCTCTTTCCCACCTTTGTAGCTCTTATTTCATGATTTTTTTTGGTCTTCTGCGGAAAGGAACAGGCTCAGGGAAGCAGCCAGGCTGGGGCCCCCTCAGGGCAGCTGCAGATCACCCCACGCTGTCCCTCCACCCCTGGCACCTACCCCTCGGGGAGTGAAGGCTGCCGGCCGAGGTGCACGTTTGTTAGGAAGTGCATGGATGAGGCCCACCCAGGTCCGAGGCATCCCACCCTCCAAGGAGCCGATACTGTGCATCCCCAGTGGGGGAATGCTGGCTGCTGCAATGGTGGCTGTGGGTGTGTGGTGACCATCCAGGCCTCCCTGAGCACTGCTGCGATGGTGGCTGTGGGTGTGTGGTGACCGTCCAGGCCTCCCTGAGCACTGCTGCGATGGTGGCTGTGGGTGTGTGGTGACCGTCCAGGCCTCCCTGAGCGCTGCTGGGATAGGGGGGCCTGGTTTAGGGTTTATTTCTGGGGTTTCGGGGTCCTCCAGAGGCAGAGGTGATGGCACATGGCTCCATCGTGGCTGGCTGCTCCGCCGCTCACGCTGTCTGCCTTTCCTGCCCTGCTGCAGTGGTTGTTTTTGATGTATTATTTTGTTGAATTATTTTGGTAGATGTCCTAATACTGAATTTGTTTTAAGGTGCTTGGGAAACCTCAGCCGAAGCAGAGAGGTGGCCGTTACTGCTTGTGCCTTCAATCCGCCACGTGAAGTAACGTGTGAGGACTTCATCACAGTATCCTGTGTGTCTCATGTCATGTGTGTGTGTGACTTTTCAATGTTTTGGTAAAAATACTATGCTGGAATCCTAAAAAGAATGCAGGGTTCTCTTTCTTTATGCTCACGAATAGGAAATGTTAGTCACATTGTGAAGACTGGTGCACCAACATGTTGAAGTAGTGAATTTGTGATTTTTCTGGGCCTGGAAATTTGGAGGTGGGTGCGCTGGTTTTTGATAGATTTCTCAATTTCTTCTGCAGTTAATAATATTCTGCTTAAATTTCTGTCCCCTTTTGGTCAGTTGGGGCAATTTTGCCTGGGATAATCACCCATATTAGTTAGAATTTAAAGTATTTGCATGGAATTTGTAAGCTGGCGCTTGTGTGTGCTTCTCCATTGTAACTGTTTCCCTTGTTGTTAAACTTGTGAGCATGTGTGTGTCATGTGTCCCCATGCGTGCATGTGTGTGTCATGCGTGCATGTGTGTGGCGTGCCATCCCTGTGTTTCCTGAATTAGAGTTTCCTGAATTAGAGGCTTATTCACTGAAGAATTTCAAAGACCCACCACGCTTTTGATTCTACTGTTTCAAATCATACACTTTTCCCATTTTATTGTCTTCTTCTTGGTCCTTACATTTATCCTGTTCTTTTTATTTTCTTGAGTCTAATTTGTGAGTTGAATGAATAATTTACTTGTTTGTATTTAGTTGTGACTGGCATAATTGCTATCACTGTGAATTTTTCTCTGGGACGGTTTTAGTCACATCATTTGGGTTCTGATAGATCCTATTCCGTAATTGCTCTTTGTGATGATTCTGAAATTTGGACTCTGTTGTCCCACTTTACCCAAGAATTGTTCAAGAGGGATTTTGTTTGCTGACTTGTTTTTCGGAATGTTAGTGTTTGCTTCTACGATTACTGTTATTTTCTTCCTTTTGTGGATTTGGGCTGAAGGATATGGTCTAAGTGTTCTTGGGATTTGACGTATGTTCCAGTTAAAGAAGAGATTTCACAGTTCTTTGGAGAGAGCGGTGTTCCCCACTCCAGGTGTGACGTGCCTGTCAGGGTCCACCTCTGGCTCTCCCGATGCAGATTCAGGACCCTGGGTTCCCAGAGGGCCACTGAGGTCCCCACTGCTACAGGCTGCCTGGTCTTTTTCAAATGATTTTGGAATCTCCACTCACATACTTACCTCCATTCCTAAAATAGTATCATGGTTTTTCCTCTTTATTGTTTCTGCTACTGGGGAGGAGCCTATTAACAGGAAATGGATGCATATTGGACACCCTGGTCTGCTTTATCACTCCCTTTCTTATCACCCCCTTTGCCTGCCCTTCCCCTGCCCCTCTCTACCCCTTTCCCTCCCTCCTTCTCTCCTCCCTTTTACTCCGTCATCTCGCCTTCCCTACTCCTTCTCCTTTCTTCCTTCCTTTCCTCCCTGCTCCTTCCCTCCTCCCTCCCTCTCCTTCCCTCCTCCCTCCTCCCTTCCTCTCCCCCTCCCTCTCCCTTCCTCCTCCCTTCCTCTCCTTCCCTCCTCCCTCCTCCCTTCTCCCTTCCTCTCCCCCTCCCTTCCTCTCCCCCTCCCTCTCCCTCCCTACTCCTCCCTCCCCCTCATCCCTCCCTCTTTCCCATCTTCCCTCCCCTGCTCCCTGGCCCTTAGCTGTGGAGATCTGTGGTCCTCTTCCTTAGCACCCGGGAAAGCTGGCCCCACAGAGGCTTGGGTTCCCTCCACCCACCGACTGGTCCCCCTTCCTGCCAGTGCCTCTCTTGGTTCCCACCCTTCCCCATGGGCAGCCGATTTGCTGTGTTTGACGTCTTTTCATTTGTACATTTTCTCAAAGAACCAGCCTGACTGTTATGGGTGCAGGAGTCACCGTGCTCAGGAGGACCCTCTGTGTGGCCGCATGCTCGTCCTGGGCTGGGCCTGCCCCACTGCGGAGCCCAGCCTCGAAGCTGCCATCTTTCCACTCACACCGAGGACATTCAGGTTGCCTCCTAGTAATTCTCACACTGAGGACATTCAGGTAGCCTTCCAGTAATTCTCACACCAAGGACATTCAGGTTGCCTCCCAGTAATGCTTCGTCCAAGGAGTCCCAGACCGAACAGGAAACTTTAACGCTGATTATACCACATTCATCTTTCTAAAACTTGGTTCTTTCTTGCCTCTGGTTTGTGCTGTTGACGTGCTGTTTAAAAAGCCTGGCCTTGCTCCTTGCCGTGATTATATTCCCTTATCTGAGGTTAAATTTGTGGCTTCACCTGTAGGTGACAGCCGTGCCCAGTGTGGCCTGGTGTGGCCGGCTGTTAAGGTGCAGGGCACTGCCCTCCAGCAGAGGCTGGTCCAGGAGCAGGGTCCAGAGGCAGCCTGCAGCCCCTGTCCAGAGGCCCTGAGGGGTCCGGGCCAGGGAGGTGGCCTGGCTGCAAGCCCAGCAGGGCATCCAGGTGGGCAGGGCCCACAGTCTCACGGGGCCCCTCCTTCCTCCCCCACATTCCCCGCTCCCTGCCCACACAGGTGTGCCGGGCTGAGCCCCCGGTGACTGTAGGGTTTCCAGCCTAAGTGCAGGAGCCACCTAGAAACAAACTCCTGCATTTACAGCGGAATGTAGCTGTGGATGTTTTGAAAACACCGTGTAATGTTCTCTTTCTTTGTTCATCCTTTTGCCAATTTCCTTAACAAATATTGAATTTCCACCATGACTCAGGCACTCCAGAGTGAACCAGGCCAGACCCCGCGCCCAGGTGCCTGTGCCAGAAATAACTAGGTTCTCCTGGGCCTCTAGGTCAGTTTAAAGTCAAGGGTCTGTGCATCTTTGCTGTTAGAGAAATTCCTGGAAAAAGTATTTGCATGTCTTTGGGGAACAGAACCAGAGGAAAGGAATGGGTTTTCTCCCTGGACAGCGAGTGCCCTCCCCTGCGAGTGGCCGGGGCCAACGTTCTGCGGCTGGGGTAGCGGGGCTGAAAGAGGAGGGCAGCTGTGTTTGTCGCAGGCCTGGCTGAGGAACTCGTGGCTCCGAGCCCTTGGGCCTGCCTCTTGGGGGCTCCTGGCCCCTCTCCTGTTCAAAGCTGGTTTCCCCAGAGGGTGCAGGCAGCGGGACCTGGGTGTGGGCCGGCCTTCCCTGCCCTGCCAACAATGGGTGGGTGGTGGCAGAGCCCCCTAAGGCCCGAGGAATTCTGCTCAGTGCCAAGCTCATCATCTGGCCACCTCGCAGGTCCGCAGGGGACGAGACTCTGGGCACAGGAAGACCCAGCTCCCACGGCCTGGCCCCTGAAGGCTCGGCCCCGGGGACAGACTCCGGGAAACTCTCTCAGCTGGAAGCCTTCCATGCAGCTGGAGCACGGGGCACCAGGAAGCCGCTATGAAGACTTTAAACAGCCTGAGACTCCCGGCTATCATCTCCACCCAGGATTAGCTGCGAGCTGGAGACTTCCTCCCGCGGACTCCGTGCTGAGGCCGTACCGCTCCCTGCCTCATGCCAGCTCTGTGGTCACAGGACGCTGAGTGGAGAAAATAAAACCCACGCAGGGACGGCAACCACCGCGGGGGTGCGGGGCTGTGCCCGGGTCCGCAGAGGCCGAGGCCAGACGGGGTGGGGGCCCTGCTTCCCCCATCAGCAGCAGGAGCCCCATGACCCCTAGCACGCGGTTCAGAGTTGAGAAATTGCCCAGTGACTGCTGAGAGCCCTGGAAACGCGGAGCTTCCCCTTCCCTCCCTTCATCCAGGCTGGGCAGGGGCTCCGGGCTGACCCCACTCTTCCCACTGGAGAGAGCCGTGGGTGCTGGGGACTCCAGGGGCCTCCTGGCCTCTGGGTGGTGGTGCGCTGCTGGCTTAGGGTGAGGCACCCAGTGGCCCTTCAAGCTGCCCTCCTGGCCCCCGTGGGACCACCAGGATCCGGCTCAGGGACGTCTGTGTCCCCCCGCTCCCGCTTCCCTTCCACCTCCCCCACCTCCCCTCCCTGCCGCTGAGGATCCTTGACCTCTGCTGATCTCCTCTAAACTCAGTGTTGCAGGGTTCACGGAAACTTCCCGATCATCACATGATGACGATGGCAATGGCTTCTCACGTTCTCTGTGGCCAGGCTGAGCTCAACACTCCAACCGTTATCTCGTTTACCTCGGAAACATCCCTAAGGGGGGCAGGGGCCGTGTTGGGGTGACTGTTCCTCCCTTCTCCAGGCCACTAACCTGGGGCTCCAGAGGTCGGCCCTTCTCTGTCCTCGTGGACGGCCAAGGGCGAGGTGTCCGACTCGGGACCGGGTGTCCCTGTCACAGGAGACTGGCTGACACCGGCATGCAGGTTATTCCTACCAAGACAGCCATGCCAAAGGACTGCGCTGACGGGAGGAGAGGCGGGTTCAGTGTGCCCGTCAGGTGAGGCTCAGATGGCAACTCCACAAAACACTGGCATTAACAGCGTGACTCACACATCCAGAGAGAAGAGGGCAGCCCCCTTGCAGGGCTGGTGGTGGGAAGGGGGTGCTGTCTTGGATGCACACACTCAGCCAGAGGGACAGGGGCTGTGGCCGAAGCCTTCACTGGGTGGTGCACTCAGACCCCAGGGGGTCACGCTGGGACTGGGAGGGGTCTGCAGTGGGATAGCCTCGCGGTCCTACCAGGGTGTGAGGTCTGGGCAAGTCCTGTGGGCTGTCCTGTACGAGGGGTGGTTACCAGGAGGAGTCCGCGAAAGGCAGGTGTCTGGAGGGACCACCCTGAGATACTGGGGGAGGCGGAGAACTGGAAACTGTGTCAAGGGTGACTGAACCCCGACTCTGGGAGGACAAAGCCCCAGAAGGCTGCTGAGGGAGTGCAACATTGTAAGAATTCCGCACAGACGCCTCAGTGCGGCTGATGGGAGAGGGCGTCAAGCCGTGAGTGTGTCAGAGTCTGGGAGTATAAAATTATTGCACGTAAATAATCAGGAAACAGCTGCTTGGAATAACCTTTATATTGGAAACTGGGCTTTGAGGCCATGACGCCGGATTTTACAGCCGTTTCTTGGCTGAGCCCCGGGCTGGCTTATGGCTTTGCAGAAAGGCATCATCACATTTTATGAACGACAGACGGCTTTTATCACACTTCTGCATTATCGCTTATGGTAATAGGGACTGCGGTGCCCTGCAACGCAGGGATCTGCGTGAGGGCCCCGGGCAAAGGCTGCTCTTCGGGACCCCAGGTGAGGCCTGAGGATTTTATTTCTTCCTCTGATCTCCCTGCTGGCCGGGCCACTGTGGCAGAACAATTCCAGGCCCCCGTCCCCCGCATGTGCAGGTGCAGGCCGGTCCCGGGGAGATCGGCGGCTCCCGGGGGCTGGGGGATGGTGCCCCTGTCCCAGGGCTCCCGCATGGGAGGGCTCTGCACTTCCACCCTCCTTTCCTTGACCAAACCGGTTCTCATCCAGCCTTGTCTTTTCCTTTCTTTTTTTCTAAGCCCCCATGGCCCAGGCCAGGGCTCTAGGGTGAGGGCTGGGTGTTCCGTTCCACGCAGCTGTCTGGACACTGCTGGATGAAGGCCTGTCTCCTGTGGGCTCCCACCCACTGTGGCACAGGTTTTCCCAGCACTGCTTCATCAAAACATGACTTTATAAATAAGAGTTATTTCTCAAACTGGGAGAAATCACTGCATTTGGTCAAACAATTATACATACACACACACACACACAGTCTTGCCCTGTGGCCCAGGCTGGAGTACAATGGCATGATCTTGACTCACTGCAACCTCCGCCTCCTGGGTTCAAGCGATTCTCCTGCCTCAGCCTCCTGAGTAGCTGGGATTACAGGCACCTGCCACCAACCCCGGCTAGTTTTTGTTATTTTTAGTAGAGACAGGGTTTCACCATGTAGGTCGGGCTGGTCTCGAACTCCTGACTTCATGATCCACCCAACTCAGCCTCCCGACGTGCTGGGATTACAGGCGTGAGCCACCGCGCCCGGCCGATTTATATTTTTAAAATCAGCTCGCTCTGCTAAACAAATATTTAAAGAAAAGATGAACAAAGACAGTATAGACTGTTCAGGTGGCACCAAGAGAACCCTGGGAAGAAGAACCAGGGCCAGGCGCTGAGCAGGACAGACACGAGGGGTCAAGGCCACAGCCAGGAGGGCCAAGGTGGGCGCCAGCTGCTGTGGGTGAGGCCAGGCCGGAGGGGGTCGGGGGCGACACTAACCCCTGCTGGAGAGACAAAGAGGGGGACAGGGGGTCAGGGAGATGGGCCTCAAGGGACTTAGTATCTGATGAAAGGACAGATGAGACAGAGGGGCCTGGTAAGTGCCTGTCGAGGGTGGTGTAGAACAGAGAGGCTCGGATTTCACAGTGGACAGCAGTGCAGCATCTCGGAGACGGCGTGGAGATGGGCCTAGATGCTGAGAGGAGGCGTCCACATGGCTGAGGCAGGCCAGGCAGAGGCCATAGTGTGGGTGAACAACGGGGAACGGGCAAGCTCAGGGAACTGGGGGCCTCTGGGCAGAGCCCGGAGCAGAATGATGGGTGTGGGTGCAGGTGGGGCATGGGCTGGAGGTGTCGGGAAAAAGCCTGTGAGGCTGGTGCTGAGTGGCTGGCCAGGACCATGTTCACCAGAGAAGCCCCTGAGTGCGGAGGGGAGTGGGGGCTGGACCGGGACACTGGGGAGCCCATTCCTGGATGCCGGGAGCCCATTCCCGGACACTGGTGAGTCCATTCCGGACGTCAGGGAGCCGTCAGGAGGCTTCGGTGCTCAGCAGAGGGAGGAAGCGGGGCCTGGGCAGAGCTCAGCCACAGAGACCAGTCAGCAAAAGAGTCTCTGCGAAGGCAAGGAGGGCGGGGTAGGGAAAAGGGTCTGCTTCATTTTTTGCTGAGGACATTGAAGGAAGGGAGAGGGCTTATGGAGAAAAGCAGGCCTCCATGTCCAGAACAGGAATCTGAAAGTGGAATGGGTTTGCCAGATGTTCTCTCTCCTTCTATCTCTCAACTTCTGTCTGCCTCTATCTCTGTCTCCTCTTTTTCTCTCCCTGTCCCTTTCTATCTCTGTTCTCTCTGCAGGAGCCCATCCATGTCCCACATCCAGCAAACTCCATGGCTGGGCAGGGCTCTTCAGGACACTGCAGTTGTGCCCTGTTTAAAACAATAACTGTGTCTCAAGTTTCTTGGAGTGAAGCCACCATGACCTTTGCAACAGACGAAGCATACGCTTTTTCCAAGTGTGACTCAAAGGACAAAAGGTTCATGCACAAGGCAGTTCTAAAAGTGGACGGGTAATTGCTGGTTCTGCTTCCTGTGAGGGTTTTGTAAGATCACACCAAACCCACTCCCTCACAGAAAACAGCTTCAAAATCTGTACACAATGCAAACAGGCTACTTGTGGGCATTGGAGAGTGAACAACAAGATGGACCTGGGTTGCACACGGGGGATAAAGGGGTTGCAGGAAAGCACGTTCTCATTGACTGTGGCTGTTATCCTGGGCCCTGTGTAGTTAGGGTATGAGGAGCTGGGGGTTCTCAGGGAAGACTACAGTCTTCATGGCCTGGAAGAGGAACAGAATGAAATTGGGGAAGCTGTGGTCACTGTAGAGGGGGAGCATCCAGAAGGGGAAGGATTACAAAGGGGAAACTTCAGACTTTACTCATGTTTCCGACTGGCCCTGAACTGCACACACACAAAGCAGATGAAAGAAGCCCAGCTAAAGGCAGAAAGTCTGAGTTCAGGCTGCGGCTGTCGTCAGGACATTTGCAGTTCAAGCCCAAACACAATCACTACCTACTACACCAAAAGAAACAGTAGTTGGTGGAAAATCACAGAGTGCAGAACCTCCACATCACATGCATCGTGTCCAGGACCCAATTCAGGATTACTCAGCACACAGAGAGACCAATGGAGTGGAACACATTCTTAGGAGAAAAGAACGTCAACTGCAGTGAGTCCCAGATGACCAGGTGTGCAATAGGAGATGAGGACAGAACGTCAACTGAGGTGGATCCCAGATGACCAGGTGTGCGATAGGAGATGAGGACAGAACGTCAACTGAGATGGATCCTAAATAACCAGGTGTGCGATAGGAGATGAGGACAGAACGTCAACTGAGGTGGATCCTAAATAACCAGGTGTGTGATAGGAGATGAGGACAGAACGTCAACTGAGATGGATCCTAAATATCCAGGTGTGTGATAGGAGATGAGGACAGAACGTCGACTGAGGTGGATCCCAGATGACCAGGTGTGCGATAGGAGATGAGGACAGAACGTCGACTGAGGTGGATCCTAAATAACCAGGTGTATGATAGGAGATGAGGGTAGAACGTCAACTGAGATGGATCAGGAGATGAGGACAGAACGTCGACTGAGATGGATCCCAGATGACCAGGTGTGTGACAGGAGATGAGGACAGAATGTCGACTGAGGTGGATCCCAATAACCAGGTGTGTGACAGGAGATGAGGACAGAACGTCGACTGAGGTGGATCCCAATGACCAGGTGTGTGACAGGAGATGAGCACAGAACGTCGACTGAGGTGGATCCCAGTGACCAGGTGTGCAATAGGAGATGAGGACAGAACGTCGACTGAGATGGATCCCAATGACCAGGTGTGCTATAGGAGATGAGGATTTTACTTCAGTGGCTTGCAGCTGGATTCAGGGGATAAACAGTGTTATATCCTCTTGACTAATTGACCTTCTTGGAATTACAAAACGATCTTCATAATGCTGGTTGTGTTCATTGCTCTGAAATCCACCTTGTCCAATATTAATATAGCTGCTCCAGCTTTTTTTCTGACTAGCGTTAGCACAGTGTAGCTTTTAAAATCCCGTTAGTTTTCATGTATTTGTGAATTTACATTTAAAGTGGATTTTGGGTAGGCAGCAATTCGTTGGGTCTTGCTTTCTTATTCAATCTGACAAACTGCCGTTGAATTAGACCAATGATTATAGATCATTTTCGTCTAACAGTACTGTTGATAATGGTTGGATTTAAACCACCATCTTGCTATTTGTGTTTTATTTATCCTGCCTACTTTTTGTTTCCTGTTCCTCTTAACCAATCTTCTTCTGGACTGGGTATTTTTAAATTATCCCACTTAGTCACTTTTGTTGGCTTATTCCCCATAACTCTGTTTGTGCATATGTAAGTGTGTGTGTACGTGCATACATTTTAGGGTTTATAGTGTGCACCTTCCACTTATCGCAATCTATCTTCAAATAATATTATACCACGTCATGACAGTTTAATAACCTTACAGAAGCACACTTCCATTCCCCGCCCTCCTTCATGTCCTTGTGGGCACACGTTTTATTTTCTGTATGTTCTATACCCAGCAAAACATGCTATGCCTTCCTGTGCTTCTATCGGGTCTCCTATAATGTCATTTTCCTCTTGTCCAGAGGACTTTCTTTAACATCTCTTAGTGCTTATCTGCTGGTATGATTAATATTTTAGCTTTTATATGTCTGAAAAAGTTGATATCTCACCCTGTTTCTACCTTTGCTGCCAGGTATGGAATCATGAATCAACAAGCTTCTCCCGGCAGGACTTTGCAGAGCTTGTTCCACTGTCCTCTAGCTCGCCTCATTTTCAAGGAGAAACCTGCCATCATCCTTGTCTTTGTTCCTCTGTACCTAGCACATCTCTTGTCTTCTGCCTGCTGTTAAGATTGTCTCATTCTCACCCAATTTAAGCAATTTGATTAAGATGTGCCTTCTTCATACTTCATACTTTTTGGATTGGGATATGTAGCTTTTAAAAAACAAATATGAAAAGATTTCGATCATTTTATCTTCCTTTTTTTCTGTTTTTTTTTTCTTTGTTTTCTTTCTGGGACTCTAAATGTATGAATTTTAGGCCAATTAAAGTTGCCTCCCAACTAGCTTCCTGCTGCTTTCGAAGGGGTCTGTTTTCTGTCTGTGTTTCACTTTGGATGGTTTCTATTACACACCTTCAAGTTCATTGATCTTTCCTTTTGTAGTGTCTGTCTAATCTCATAATCTCATCCAGTGAATTTCCTTTATCTCAGAAATGGTTTCATCTCTAAAAGTTTGACTTGGGGCTTTTTAATGTCTTTCATATCTCTACTTAACATTATCATGTGGAGCAGAGTGATAATAACTACAGTCCATCTTTATCTATAAATTCCTGCATCTGTGCCATTTGTGAGTCAGTTTTCAGTTGTTGATATTCCTCCTCATGACATGATATGTTTTCCTGCCTCTTTGCATACTTGGTAATTTTTTACTGTATGCTAGACATCACGTACTTTTCCTTGTTAGATCCTGGATAGTTTTGCACTCCTAAAATTATTTTAAAACTTTTATGGGATGAAGTTCCTTTACTTGGAAACAATTTGATACATTTGAGGCTTGATTTTAAGCTTTATCGGGTGGGGCGTAAATTAGTCTCGGACTGATTATGCTCCACTACTGAGCTGACACCACGCTGATAAAGCTGAATAAAGAGAAAAATCAATCAATAAGTATTCACACGTATTCACAAACCATAATGAGGAGAAAAATCCATCTAAATATTCACATAATCCTAAAAAAAGAAATGAGGAACAAAGGGGAAAACTAGAGGATATGTATATAGAGAACAAGGCATAAAATTACAGACCCAAACATAACCATGTCAATACTTATTTAAATATTAGTGGACCAAAGATTTCAGCTAAAAGGCGGAAGTTGTCAGAATAGATATGAAAATAAGACCCACACACATGCTATCTTCCAAAACTGCACTTTAAAGACAGAGACACAGGTAACTTTAAATAAAATTACAATTAAAACATAAACATGGGAAAGGAAGAAGAAGAACTGCCTCTTTATGCAGATATCATGAATCACGTATGAGGAAATATCTTAAGAAACCTACAAACAATTAGCATAGGCACTGAGAAAGTGTGGTCGACTCACATGATGGAATATTACTCAGCAGTGAACAGGAATGAAGCACTAACATGCCACAATACGGATGAACCTTGAAATCGAAAATATGATGAGTGAAAGAAGACTGACAGAAAGGGCCACAGGTTATATGATTCCAGATCTATGAAATGGGCAAATCTAAAGAGGCAGAACGCAGATTAGTGGTGCCAGGAGCCGGGGGAAGGGAGGAAGAGAGAGTTCCTCCCTTGATTGATGTGGTGTCTCCTTTCATGGTGATGCCAATGGCCCAGAACCGGACAGTGGTTACGGCCGACAACGTTGTGAACGCACTAGATGCCACTGAATTGTGCACTTCCAAATTGTGAAAATAGTGAATTTTATAATACGTGAATTTTACCACCACAGAAACCAAACTATTAGTACAAATAAATTAGTTTAGCCAAGTTGCAGGATTTAACTTCCATAGAAAAATTGATTGTATGTCTGTATGCTAGCAATGAATACTTAGAAAATGAAGTTAAATTGATTGGAGTAAAAAAAAAAAAAAAAAAACCCTAATTAAAGAATTGAAAGACGCTTACACTGAAAATCATAAGACATTGCAAGGAAAAACACAATAAATGAAGACATATATTCTGTTCATGGATTGGACAGCTCAATACTGTTAAGACAAAAATTCTCTCCATGTTGATACCAAATCGATGTATATATTAAATACAATTTTCATTGGAATCTTAGTGGTCCTTTTGGAAGGAAGCTTTGCTCACCGGTATCCTACCTGTGCCACTTATGGTCCTTTTGAATAGATGAGACAGCTGATGCTAAGATTTATGTGGAAAGACAAAATGCTTAAAATATCCAGAAACAACTTTGAAAAATAAGAACAAGGCTGTGGGGCCCACACTATCTGATTTCAAAAATTCCTCTGCAGGTATGGTAATCACGACCGTGTGGTTTCAGCATCAGGGAAGACTCAGAGGCCAACTGAGCTGAAGGGGAAGTCAGAAAGACCCACATTTATATAGTCCCTTGATTGCTGGTAAAGGTATAAATTTAATTCCTTCAGAACTAGCTGCTTCAATAAACGGTGCTAGAACAAGTTGATATCTATATGAAAAAAAATGACCTTCAGGCCTTACCTCCCACCATATGCAAAATTATCTTGAGATGGATCATGGACTGAAAATTAGTGCTAAGACTTTTAAAGTTCTAGAAGAAAACACAGGGAAGGATTTTTATGACTTGGGCTAGAATAAACATTTTTTAGAAACAAGATGTGAAAAGCACAGATGATAAAAATGATAAAGTAAATTCAGCAAAATTGAAAAGGTTTTCTCAAAATTAAAAATACAGAGTTAAGGAAATGCAAAAGCGGACTACAAACTGGCAGAATAATTTACAAAATACACATCTGACAATGCGCTTGTACTCAGAATATATGAAGATATCTTATAAATCAATAATTTGAAAACTGCAATTAAAAATTGCAAAGGACTTGGACACATGCAGGACAAAAAAGATATATGACCCACAGGCACATGACAAAATGACCAGCATCACTTGCCATCAGAGAAGCACACACGAAAACCGGTCTAAAGTTAAAAAGATTGGCAATACTAAGTTAAGTGTTGGCAAGGATATAGAACAATGGGAATTTACATACAATTTACCTTGGAAAACATGTAAATTTGCTGGAATTTTAAATGGAAATACTTGGGAAAATGGACTGACACTATCTGAGAAGTAAAACATTCACTTACCACAAGACCCAGCAATTCCAACCCTAAATATTTACCCCAGGAAAATGAAAGCATATGTCCACACAAAGACATGGACACAAGTACTCTCACCGGCATTATTTGTAACACATCCAAACTGCAAACAGCCCAAATGCCCATCAACAGGCAAACTGATAACCTGTGGTTCATGTATATTATGAGATTCTACCCATTGATAAAAAATGAACAAAATATTAAGCCCACACGACATGGAAGAGTCTGGAAATCATCAAGTTAAGTGGAAGAGATAGAATACTCTTCCATGTCTATGCGCTTCCAGGAAAGGCAAAGTCACAGGAACAGGAATCCGATCACTGTCTGCCTGGGGCTGGGAGCTGGAGGAGGGAATCTGAAGAGGCATGAGAACACTTGTTAGGAGAATGAAATATTACACATCTTGACTGTGGTGGATATTACATGACTGTATACAACTGTCCCATGAATGGGCTTTACTGTTTGTGAATGAAACCTAAGCAAGCTGGGGAAAGAAACAGAAGGAGCTTGGGCCAGCTGAAGCCGTGTCTGCAGGTGGGTGCCGGAGGCCCCAGAGTTGCGTGGCACAAACCCCAAACCTCAGGTGTCTCCTATGGGTGCCTGGGATGATTGAGGCAACCCTCAAGGAGCCCACCAAGGCGCCACTCGGGGGCTCCTATCTTGGGGCTTTGTGGGGCCAGCATGGGGAGGCAGGAACCTGGTAAGAGTCCCCTGAAAGCTACTTCATTTCCAAATAGAGAAGGGGGTGGGGGTGGCGGGCGCAACACAGAAGGGTCTTGATGGAGAGCGTGTCTGCACAGCACAGTGATCACGGCCCAATCAGTGGTCAGACTTCCTTCGTGGACAGCCTGGTTTTCACCTGTATTTGCTGTGTGACCTGCTGAAAGCAAACTATTGTCTCTGTGCTAGTCTGCTCTTCAATACAAGATGGCTAATGAAGTGGCTGCCTTACTGGGCCCTTGAGAGAGCGAGGTGAGAGAATATAGGTGCGGCACGGGGAGCAGCACTGGGACACAGGAAGTGCTCATAAATGGCACCTGCTATCATTATTAGTGATATCGGAATGGACCTTAACTTCAACCCCACTCTGGGAAACAGGGAAAACCAGGGAGGAGGGACTTGTCCAAGGCAGCAGTCCCATCTTCCAGACACCAGGCCAAGGGCTCTGGAGCCCGAACACAGGCGTGGCACAGAGCCTTTGCTGCCCTTTCAATGCCCACAGCCGGAAGGGGAGCTCTCGGCCCCACGGCACCTGAGCAGGGCACGGGGGTCATCCTCAGCGCTGGCAGTCAGGAATAGGATTGAGCCCAGGTTCCTTTCCTTATCACTTGGAGGCCGATGGCACAGTAGCTGCCTGAAGAACACACAGCCTTGTCTTTGGGCACCAAGAGAACTGTCTTCCTTTCTCCGAGAAGCACTCAAGCTGATGGACAGTGGTGCCACCACTTGCTGCTATTTCTCTTCAAACTTGGGAGCTGCAGCCGCACCAGGGATCTGACATCACTGGCCCCATCCCATAGGGTGGGCTGTGGGCAGGGAACAGCAAAATCGCCACGCCACACAAAGACGTGGACACAAGTACTCTCACCAGCGTTATTTGTAACACATCCAAACTGCCAACAGCCCAAATGCCCATCAACAGGCAAGTTGATAACCTGTGGTTCATGCATATTATGAGATTCTACCCATTGATAAAAAACGAACAAAATATTAAGCCCACACGACATGGAAGAGTCTGGAAATCATCAAGTTAAGTGGTTCTGGCTGTTGCTGGAGGGGGAACACAGACTCCACCTGCGTGGAACGTGCTGCTGCCCGTTCTCCATCTCTGTGTTCCCACCCCGTCCCCGCGCTTTCAGCTACCTAAGGGTCACCGCTTACCGTCCCTGCAGAGCGCAGAGATTTCTCTTTGAAGAAAAGGTTCTGGAGCAATCGGAGGGATGCGTGTGGGTGCAGCCAGCCCCAGTCCCATGCTGCCCCTCAGAGTAATGGTGCTGAAGGCTAAGAGAATGAATAAATGGTAGTGAGTGTTTTTCTCATTAGGGTTTTAAATCCTCCAAGTAACAGACCATTTTGTAGCATTTTTCATGTCCTGCTTATCCTAATAATGTGTTATTATTGAACCTGAATAATTTTAGTGGGGGAAATTCTTTATCTTATAAAAATGTGACGTGGCTATCCATTTAAAAAATGTTACTGAGGTAACTCCACGGGTTTGGATGAACAGGAGGCCCTTAGCTGTGGTGACCTAGTGCCCGCGTGTTTCAGACACCAGCTGAGATCTGCATGCTGGAGCCATGGCCGTGGAGGGAGCAGTGGCCAGGACCTGCCTCCCACAGTCAGGGCCTCTGGTGCTCAGCCCAGGCTTCTGTGCGGGGAGGCAGAGGCAGTCTGTTCACACAGACCGGGATCGGCCCTGGCCGTGTGCACAGACAAACCCCCACAGGGGTTCATTTTATCTGGGGTGTGGCAAGAAATTGTGAGCCGAAAGGAGGAGATGCTGGATGCTGAAAACAGCCTCTGTCCCTGCCTCTCTCTGCCAGGGCTTGCGGTTTGCCTGGAAACAATCGCTCTCCTTCCTTGGCTGCAGTTTTCTCACCCATGAAGACGTGTTCGGTGCAGACATACCGAGTTTCCTCTGGGTCTTCTTAGCTGCCTGGCCTCTCCAAGTGCTCATTCTCTTCCTTGACCACCCTGCGGGCCCTTCCCTGGTGAGCGAGCGAGCTTCACGGACACACACACAGACACTAGTGGTTTGGGGTCCTTGGTTGAGGCCCTCTGAACTGGTTTCCCTTGCCTCCTGAGTGGCAGGCTAGGAGGAAGCAGTGCTTTATTACAGGGACAGATCACACTGCACCAGGGAATGCCAGGAAAATATATTCCCATTTTGCCTCCTCTAATAATCTCCCATTTTCATCGGTGGGTGAATGAACATGGCTTGTTCTTCCCAATGATGGTGCAAATGTATAATTTCTCCCAGTGAAATCTGGTTTTAATGAGAGACTAAATCAGAGGAAAGGGTAATTATTTAGATAGTATGCACATGTCCGGTTAATTTAAAATCAGCTTTTAGGTCAATCTATCTTAATTATTCTATTAACTGTTTTTGACTAGCAATTCCAATAATTGTGTTAGCATAATACTTGGCAGTGTAATTGCTTTTTGGATTTTGTTCATTGTTTTGTCAGAGTCTGTTCCTGGGCCTCTCTCCCTGGTGGACAATGCTTGGGATGAGTATGTATGCATGGGTGTGCCTGTATGCACGAGTTTGGGGCGAGTATGTGCTTAGGTTAAGTGTGGGTGCACATTCGTGCAACTGCATGTGTGCTTGGATTGAGTGTGTGTGCAAGTGTGCATGTGTGCACGTGTTTGGGTTGAGCATGTGTGCATGCATGGATTGGGTATGTGCGTGTGTGTGCATGTGTGCACTGTGCTTGGGTTGAGTGTGTGTATGAGTGTCCTGGGGGAGGTGCTTCCCTGATTATTCATGAATGTATTTTCATGGGGTTTATTGATATCAAGGAGCCTTGTCTTTATTTTTAAAATAAACTTCATTTTAGAGCAGTGTTAGATATACAGAAAAATGGTGATGATAGCACAGAGTTCCTGTGCACTCCACACCGAGGTTCCCCTACTGTTACCGTGTTACATTATATTGTACCTTGGTCACAGTGAATTAGCCCATGTTGATATAGTAGGAGGAACTAAAGTCCATACCTTATTCAGATTTCCACAGTTTTCCCTTAATATCCATTTCTACCTCAGAATCCCATCCAAAGGATGATGTTAGAGTTGGTCCTTGCATCTCCTTAGGGCCCTTGTTGTAACTGTGACAGTCTCAGACTTTCCTTATTGTTGGAGATCTTGACAGTTTTGAGGAGGACTGGTTGAGTATTTTGTAGAATGTCCCTCATTTGGGACTTGTCTGACCTCTTTCCTGTGATGAGTTCGGGGTCACAGGCTGTGGGGAGGATGGAAAGCACCCTTCCCACGGCCTCACACCAAGGTCCTTGCTGCCTGCGTGGCTTGTCAGTGGTGACGTCAACCTCAGTGATGCGGCTGAGGCAGAGGTTTCCAGTTTTCTCCACTGTAAAGTTACCTTTTTCCCTTTTCATACTATGGTATTTGGAAGGAAGACACTATGCAATGCTTATATTTTTAATTGTTTATTGATGCATAACATTTTTCAGATTTATAGGGTAGTATTTGGAAGGAAGACACTATGCAATGCTTATATTTTTAATTGTTTATTGATGCATAACATTTTACATATTTATAGGGTGCATGTGATATTTTGACATGCACATGCCATGTGTAGTGATAGAATCGGGGTATTTAGGACGTCCATCACCGCGAACGTCTGTCCTTCCTTCATGCTGGGAACATTTCAAATCTTTTCTTCTCACTATTTTGAAACATACAGTATGTTGTTGTTAACCATAATCCCCTCACTGTGCTGTCAACACTAGAACCCACCCCTCCTACCAAACTATTTATTCGTACCTGTTAACCACCTTCTCTTCATTCCCTCCACATGCTTCCCACTATTTTTTAAACAGCTTTATTGGGTTATAATTCACATGCCATGCATTTCACCCATTTAAAGTGTACAGTTGTTTTCAGTATATTCAGAGTTCTACAGCCATTACTACAGGCAATTTTTAAAAATTTTCGCCACCTCAAAAAGAAACTCCGTACCCTTTAGCTACTCACAGGCACCGGCACTACCCCCAGCCCCAGACCTAAAGAACCACAAATCTTCTTCCTGTGTCTATGGGTTCTGCACATTTCTCAAAGTGTAAACATATATGACATGGTCTTTTGTGACTAGCTTCTTTCACTTGGCATAATGTTTTCAGGCTCATCCACCTTGTAGCATGTGTCAGCACTTCGTTTCTTTTTTCTCTTTTTTAAATAAGTACTTCATTATTTTCCATGGCCAAGTAATATCGTGTTGTGCAGACACACCACATCTTATGTAGCCACTTACCAGTTGCGTGTATTGGGGTAGTTTCCATTGTCTGGCTTTAGGAGTGGTGCTGCTACAAACATTTGTGTTCAAGTTTTTATTGGGATATACAGGAGTTTTTTTTTTTTTGGTTGTTTGGTTTTTGTTGTTGTTGTTTGTTTGTTTGTTGGAGACAGTCTTGCTCTGTCGCCCAGGCTGGAATGCAGCAGTGTGATTTCGGCTCACTGCAACCTCTGCTCCTCTGCCTCCTGCGTTCAAGCGATTCTTCTGCCTTGGCCTCCCGAGTAGCTGGGATTACAGGCACCCACCACTACGCCTGACTAATTTTTGTATTTTTAGTAGAGGTGGGGTTTCTCCATATTGGCCAGGCTAGTCTCGAACTCCTGACCTCATGATCCGCTCACCTCTGCCTCCCAGTATTCTGGGATTACAGGCGTGAGCCCCTATGCCTGGCCCGATGTATGATTTTAATTATCTGGTACACACATCTAGGAGTGGGATTGCTGGACCATACGGTCACTCTGCTGAACTAATTTTCAGTGCCTTTTCATTGTTTCTGTCTGCACTATTTTCTTTCCCAGAGAAGGTTCCTATTTCTCGAGTCCTTGTCAACACCAGTTTCTGTCTTTTTGAGGATTACCCTCCTGGCGTGTGAGGCAGCATCTCCCTGTGGTCTCGATTTGCTTCTTCCTAGTAACTAATAACGCTGAGCATCTTTTCCTGCCCTCACTGGCCATTCATGCATCTTCTTTTGAGAAGCGCCCATTCAAATCCTTTTCCCATTTCAACATGGGGTTGTTTGCCCTTATTTTATTTGAGTTTGAAGTGTTCCTTACATATTCTGTATATGAGTCCTTTATCAGATACAGCAGGCCCCACTTATCTGGTGTCTTGGTTTCCTCAGTTTCAGTTACCTGTGGTCAGCCGTGGCCTGAAAATATGACACGGAACTGTGCATTGTTCCGAGTAGCACAGTGAGATCTTGTGCCAGCCCAGGCTGTTCCCCCTGGGTGTGAGCCTGTGTCCAGTGTATCCACACTGTATAGACTGCTTCTTCCTTAGTCATTACACCGCCTGCTCCTGACATCCAGCCATTGGCCTCATTGTGGCTTGGTGATCCTCCTTCTGACATTCGTCGGAAGGTCAACAGCATCCTAAGGCAACGTCACAGTGCCAGCGTCATTCACCTCACCTCCTCCTGGAGGCCAGTCCATCATCTCACATCATCACAACAAAGAGGGGTGAGTACCATATAATAAGGTATTTAGATGGGTGAGTACAGTACACTAAGGTATTGAGAGAGAGAAAGAGAGGTCACATTCACATAAATCTTGTTATGGCATATTTTTATCAGTGTTCAATTTTTATTATAGTTATCCTTGATAATCTCTTCCTGTGCCTACTTTATAAATTAAACTTTATCACAGGTATGTATATATGGAAAACACAGTATACACAGTGTTTGGTAATCTCTGTGGTCTCAGCCATCTACTGGGGGCCTGAGATGTGTCGCCTGCAGCTAAGAGGGGATTACTGTAGATGATTTGCTAATATTTTCCCCCTCGATGTGGGCTGTCTTTGCACTTTCTTAATGGCATTGGTTGCAGCAGGTTTTAATTCTAATGAAGTATAATTTATCTCTCTCTTTTTTTTTAATCATTTGTGCTTTTGGTTGAAGAAAATTGCCAAATTCAGGCCATGAGGATTTCCTCCTATGTTTTCTTGTAAGAGTGGTTTTGTAGGAATCCATCAACATGCTGTATTACATGGATTGGCATTTGGATGTCAAATCAACTTTGTGTTCCTGGGATAAATCTCATCTGGTTTTGCACAGAATTCTTTTTATATGTTGCTGGCTTTGATTTGCTAGTATTTTGTGGAGGATTTTTGCATTTATATTCTTAAGGATATTGGTCTGTAGTTTTCTTGCAATGCCTTTCATCTCAAAGTATTTTCTAAGTTCCGTTGTGATTTCTTTTTTGATCTGTTGGTTATATAACAGTGTGTTGTTTATTTTACACATTTTGGTGAATTTCTCAAATTTCCTTCTGTTATTGATTTCTAACTTAATTCCATTGTGGTTATGGAGCCTACTTTGTATGATTTCAGTCCTTTTAAGTTTATTGAGACTTTCTCTGTGGCCCAACATGTGGTCCCTCCTGGAGCAAACCCCAGCACACTGAAGTGTGTGTGTCCTGTGGTTGCTGGGTGGAGTGCTCTGCGGTTGCTGGGTGGAGTTCTGTGCGGTTGCTGCGTGGAGTGCTCTGCAGGTGCAGTTGCTAGGTGGAGTGCTCTGCAGTGGCTGGGTGGAGTGCTGTGCAGGTGCAGTTGCTGGATGGAGTGCTCTGCAGTTGCGGTTGCTGGGTGGAGTGCTCTGCAGTTGCTGGGTGGAGTGCTCTGCGGTTGCTGCGTGGAGTGCTCTGCAGGTGCTGTTGCTGGGTGGAGTGCTCTGCGGTGGCTGGGTGGAGTGCTCTGCAGTTGCAGTTGCTTGGTGGAGTGCTCTGCGGTTGCGGTTGCTGGGTGGAGTGCTCTGCGGTTGCCAGGTGGAGTGCTCTGCAGTTGCCGGGTGGAGTGCTCTGCGGTTGCCGGATGGAGTGCTCTGCGGTTACTGGGTGGAGTGCTCTGCTGTTGTTGGGTGGAGTGCTCTGCGGTTGCTGGGTGGAGTGCTCTGCGGTTGTTGGGTGGAGTGCTCTGCGGTTGGTGGGTGGAGTGCTCCGCGGTTGTTGGGTGAGTTCTCTGCGGTTACTGGGTGGAGTGCTCCGCAGTTGGTGGGTGGAGTGCTCCGTGGTTGTTGGGTGGAGTGCTCTGCAGGTGCGGTTGCTGGGTGGAGTGCTCTGCAGGTGCGGTTGCTGGGTGGAGTGCTCTGCAGGTGCGGTTGCTGGGTGGAGTGCTCTGCAGGTGCGGTTTCTGGGTGGAGTGCTTTGCAGGTGTGGTTGCTGGGTGGAGTGCTCTGCGGTTGCTGGGTGGAGCGCTCTGCGGTTGCTGGGTGGAGTGCTCTGCGGTTGCTGGGTGATGTGCTCTGCGGTTGCTGGGTGACGTGCTCTGCGGTTGCTGGGTTGTGCGCCTTCACGCTCTGCAGATGTGGTTAGACTGTTCCATCTGACATTTCCTTGTTGATCTTTTGCTTACTTGTTCTACCCGTAATCAAAGTGTGTTATTGAAGTCCCCGATTTACTGCGGAATTGTAGTCTTGCCTTTTTCCTCAGACTTGGAATTGGCGTCGAAACTTCTTGATGGGAAACATGGGATTGGCTCTCAGGTCTAGGCCTCTGCTCTCTCCCCTCACACGCCTGGAACGTCCTGAGAGAGCTCAGAGCGGGCGAGGCCCTGGCTTCATGCTTCAGATATGCTTCCATTACTCCCACGTTATAAATGAGGAACTGAAGGGCAGAGGGGTCAAGAGCACTGCTGAGGACAGCTGGCTGGCTCAGAGCTGGACTTGAACCTAAGACAACTCGGTCTCAGATTTATGCCCAGCTCCAGGTGGGTCCGTGCCCTGCTGGGGTAGCCAGAAAGTGTCGTGATTACACCAGAGACGAAGTAGTCAGAATACGGACCCACTCCTAAGCTGCTGTGTGGGGAATTCCAGAAATGCACACCAATGGAAGCATTAAATGTGGATTTTTATTGTTTTCCATCTGGCTTCTGCCACCTCCCAGGCGTGGACCTGATCACAGCCAGGTGACCTCCCATCTGCCGGCTTCTCCCAATGCGGCTCAGGGGCACCTCATCGGGACCAGGGGTCCTCTCTACCCCAGGCGCCTTTCCACGGATGCCCTTGGACTGTCCTGCCTGGTCTGCCCACCGTTCACCCTGGCCTCTCTCCAAAATCCCCCATGGCTGCCTTTCTCTACCATCTGGCCCCAAAACCTCAGTCATTCATTCAAGGCCCTTTGTAATCCAGACCTGACTTGGGTCACAAATCCGCAAGTGTATCCATGGCACCGGTGACCCTCGGCCCCCCTCTGTGGCTTTGGTGAGTGACAGGTGACTGCTGAGTGACTGAGCGATGGTGCAATGGAAATCCCAGGGAATGAGACCCATTTGGAATTTCCTGAAGAAATAAACCCCTGGGCACAGGAAAGGGGCATTCAGGCATGTGTGGTTCCCTTTTGCCTTGAGATCCACGAAGCTCTGAGGCTCTCTCAGGCGTGCAGGCTGTATACAGGGCCCTTTGGCCTCTTCAAGGGCAAGGAGTCCTCAGCTTTCTGGGCCTCCTTAATGAGCCTGAGGCCTGCTGCCTCCAAGCGGGGCCCCCTCTGTGCTTTTGCGGGCTGTTGGTGAAGTCGGCCCTGCCTTTAATAGGCCTGCTTGCTACTAACATGGAATCTAATACTGAAGAGAACGCTGTAAAGCACTTGGCCTCTCAGGATCATAACACTAAATGTTGGTGCACAAAGGCACTAAACAACGTGCATAATTAGGCAAATAACTCTCCCCTAGTTTACAAGGTGGAGAAAGGCGGCAAGTTAAGGAGGGTGTGTCCAAGCCTGTTGGATCAGTGATGCTAGGGAGAGGCCTGGAGCTGGCTTCCTAGGGCCCAGGGTCCCGCGGATGACTGGGGTGAAGCAGCCTTGCCAAAGAGCCTTTGGAACACGCTCAGTAAAGGGTCACAGGGAAAGGGCGCACACTTCAGTTCCTTAGGCAGGTGCAGCTTACAGCTTTCCAGGCTGATCTTTATCCCCGGACAGAAGGGAACGGCAGGCCCAGACAGGGAACAGACCTGCCCAGGCCTGCGGAGATGGAAGAGCCTCGGTTCTCCTGCAGGTGAGGCTTGAATCTCTTGGTTCCTTTAGGAAAGTAGGTCTGGAGAACTTCAGGATGCAAACAGGACACAACCATGCAGAGTTACAGTTTTTCCCATAACAGGGTGTTGAATTTTCTCAAGTCCTTTTTCTCTATCAGTTGAGACGGTCGCATAGTTTTGTCCTTCATTATGATACTGTGGTGGATTATCTTGATTGACATTAATATGTTGAGCCCTCCTTCCACTCCAGGAATAAATCCCACTTGGTCAGGGTGTAGAATCCTTTTAGTGTGCTGTGGACTATGGTTTACTAGTATTTGGTTGAGGATTTGGCATCAACAGTTACTGGGGAAATCGGTCTGTAGTTTTCTTTTCCTGTAGCTTTATTGTCAGGATAATGTTGGCCTCATACAATGAGGTTCGAAGTGTTCCTCTTGTTTAGCTTTTCAGAAGAGTGTGAGGAGGATTGCTGTTAATTATTTAAATGTTTGGTAGAATTCTCCAGTAAAGCCATCTAGTCCTGGGCTTTTCTTTATTGGAAGATTTTTGATGACTAATTCAATCTCCTTACTAGTTACAGGTCTTTTCTGATAATTATTTGTTCATGATTCAATCTTGGTAGGTTGTATATTTCTAGGAACTTACCAATTTCTTCCAGATTACCCAATTCGTTGGTGTATAGCCATCGTTCATGGTATTCTCTTATAATATTTTTTATTTATGTGGCATCAGTTGTAAGGGGCCTCTTTCATTTCTGATTTAATTGAAGCTTCTCTCTTTTTTCTTAATCTGGCTAAGAGTTTCTGTCAGTTTTCTTTTCAAGAATCCAACTCTTCAGTTTGTCGATTTTTCTATTGTTTTCTACTCTCTATTGTGTTTATCTCTGTTCTAATCATCACCATTTCCTTTTTTCTGCTAATTCGTGTTTAACTTGTTCTTCTTTTTCTAGTTTCTTGAGATATAACGTTAGGTTGTTTATTTGAGATCCATCTTCTTTTTAAATGTAAGTTTTCACCGCTATAAATTTCCCTCGTGATACTGCTCTCATTGCACCCTATAAGTTTTGGTATGTTGCATTTTTGCTTTCATTTGTCTTAAGATAGTCTCTATTTTCCCCTGTGATATCTTCCTTGATCCTTTGGTTTCTTAAGAGTTTGTTTTTAAATTTTCACTAATTTGTGAAGTTTCCAGTTTTCCTTCTGCTATTGATTTCTAGTTTCATTCCTTTGTGATCAGAACATATATTGTCTATAATTTCAAACTTCTTACATTTGTTGAGACTTGTTTTGTGGCCTGTCTTATGGTCTGTCTTGGAGGATATTTCACGTGCCCTTGGGAAGGACGTATTATATATTCCGCTCTTGCTGAGTAGAGTGTTCTACATGCGTCTGTTAGATCTGATTGATCTACAGTGCTGTTCAAGTCCTTTGTTTCCCTACTGATCTTCTGCCCGCTTCTTCTATCCATTGTTGAAAGGAGAGTATTGAGGTCTCTGACCATTACTGTGTTCCTGTTTATTTCTCCTTTCAACTCTGTCAGTGTTTGCGTCATGTATTTGTTAAATCTTCCTGGTGAATTGACCCTTTTATCATTATATACTGTCCTTTATCTCTTGGGATAGTTTTTGAGTTAACATCTATTTTGTTTGCTGTAAGTTTGGCTACCCCTGCTCTCTTTTGATTATCATTTACATGGAATATCTTTTTCCATCATTTGACTTTCAGCCAATGTATGCCCTTAGATCTAAAGTGAGTCTTCTGTAGACAGCACATAGTTGGATCTTTTTTTTTTTTTTAAATTTTTGATCAATTCAATCTATGTCTTTTGATTAGAGAGTTTAATCCATTTGCATTTAAAGAAATTACTGGTAAGGAAGACTCACTATTGCCAATTTGTTGTTTTCTGTATGTTTTATAGCCATTTTGCCTCCCTTTTTCTCTCTTACTCCTTTCCTTTGTACTTCTAAAAATTTTTATAGGCCAAGCGCAGTGGCTCATACCTGTAATCCCAGCACTTTGGGAGGCCAAGGCAGGCAGATCACGAGGTCAGGAGTTTGAGCCTGACCAACATGGTGAAACCTCATCTCTACTAAAAATACAAAAATTAGCCAGGCAAGGTGGCACACATCTGTAATCCCAGCTACTCAGGAGGCTGAGGCAGGAGAATCACTTGAACCTGGGAAGTGGAGGTTGCAGTGAGCCAAGACTGTGGCACTATACTCCAGCCTGGGCAACAGAGCAAGACTCTGTCTCAAAAAAAAAAAAAAAAAAAATATATATATATATAGAGAGAGAGAGAGAGAGTGTGTGACATGCTCATGCTTTGATTTTTTATTTCCTTTTGTATGTCTTCTATAAATATTTTCTTTATATTCACCATNAAAAAAAAAAAAAAAAAAAAATATATATATATATATATATATATAGAGAGAGAGAGAGAGAGAGAGTGTGTGACATGCTCATGCTTTGATTTTTTATTTCCTTTTGTATGTCTTCTATAAATATTTTCTTTATATTCACCATGGGATTACATAAAATATCTTAAAGATATAATAATCCATTTTAAACTGATAGCAGTTTAACCTCAACTGTACACAAAAACTGTACTCTTACATCTTCACTCTCCCACACTTGGCTATTGATGTGGCAAATTATATCTTTTATATTGTGTAACCATTAACAAAGATGTATGCTTATTTTAAAATGTTTTCATCTTTTAAATTCTATACAAGAATTAAAAGTGACTTACACACCAACATTATGGTAGTACAGCATTCTACATTTGTCTATATATTTACCTTTTCTAGAGAGTTTTATATTTTCATGTGGTTTGAGGTTGTTGTCTAGTGTCCTTTTATTTCAACTCAAAGAACTCCTTTTAGCATTTCTTGTAGGGAATATCTCATGGTGTTGAATTATCTCAGCTTTTGTTTATTCGGGAAGGAGATTTTTGAAGAAGAATTTTGCTTGATATAGTGTTCTTGACTGGTAGTTTTTACTCTTGTAGCACTTTGAATATATATCATTCTACTCCCTTCTGGCCTTCAAAGTTTCTGATCAGAAACCCATTTATAATCTTATGGGAGCTCCCTTGTACTGATGAGTTACTTTTCTTTTGCTGTTTTCAAGATTCTCATTTTGTCTTTGACTTCTGACAGTTTCAATATAACGGGTCTCTTTGGATTTATTCTAGTTGAATTTCTTGAACTATGATGTCCATTCTTTTGCTCAAATCTGGGAAGTTTCCAGCCATGATTTTTTCAAATAGGTCTTCACCTCTTTCTCTCCCTATTCTGGAACTCCCATAATATGTGCTCAGGCATATCTTTTATTATTGTGCTTTTCTTTATTGCACTTCACAGACATTGTGGGGTTTTTGTTGTTGTTGTTGTTGTTGTTTATTATTTGAGATGAGGTCTTGCTCTGTCTCCCAGGCTGGAGTGCAGTGGCATGATCTCGGCTCACTGCAACCTCCTCCTACCAGGCTCAGGCAATCCTCCCACCTCAGCCTCCCAAGTAGCTGGGACTACAGGTGTGCACCACCATGCTTGGTTAATTTTTTTTATTTTTTGTAGAGACAGTGTTTTGCCATGCTGCCCAGGCTGGTCTTGAACTCCTGGACTCACACAATCTGCCTGCTTCAGCCTCCCAGAAAGCTGGAATTACAGGCATGAGCCATTGTGCCCAACTGACAGTGTGTTTTTGTTTTGCAAATGGAAAGTTTGTGGCAACTCTGCATCCAGCAAGTCCACCAGCGCCATTATTCCAACAGCACGTGCTCGCTTCTTGTCTCTGTGTCACATTTTGGTACATTTATAACAATAATTTGGTACATATATAACAATAATTTTCATATTGTTCTGTATGTTATAGTGACCTGTGATTGGTGATCTTTAATGTTACTATTACAATTGTTTTGGAGAGCCACACACCATGCCCATACTGTATAAGATGGTGAAGTGAACTGACAAATGTTACGTATGTTCTGACTGCTCCACCAACTGGCCATTCCTTCACCTTTCTCCCTCTCCTTGAGCCTCCCTAGTACCTGAGACACAATAATCCTGAAATTAGGTTAATAGCCCTACAATGACCTAAGTGTTGAAGTGAAAGCAAGAGTCACACATCTCTCACTTTAGGTCAAAAGCCAGAAGTGACCTTAGTGAAGCTTAGTGAGGAAGGTGTGTCAATAACCAAGATAGGCTGAAAGCTAGGCCTCTTGCTCCAAGTAGCCATGTTACAAATGCAAAGGAAAAGTTTTTTAAGGAAATTAAAAGTGCTCTTCTAATGGACACATAAATAGGAAAGTAAAATAGCCTTGCTGCTGATATGAATATAGTTTTAGCCGTCTGTGTGGAAGATCAAACCAACCACAAAATTCCATTAAGCCAAAGCCCAACCCAAAGCAAGGTCTTAACTCTCTTCAATTCTGCAAAGGCTGAGAGAGGTAAAGGAAGCACACAAGAAAAGTTTGAAGCTAGCTGTTCGTGATGCTTAAGAAAAGAAGCCATTTCCATAACATAAAAGTGCAAGGTGAAGCAGCAAATGCTAATGCAGAGGCTTCAGCAGGTTCTCTGGCAGATCCAGCTAAGCCACTTGGTGACGGCAGCGACACTAAACAACAGATTTGCAATGTAGATGAAACAGCCCTCTATTGAAATAAGATGCCATCTCGGCTTTTAGAGCTAAGGGGGAGGTGTTAATACCTGGCATCAGTTCTTCAAAGGACAGACTGACTGTCTTGCTAATTACTGACGCAGTTGGTGATTCTAAGTCAAAGCCAGTGCTTATTTACCATATTGAACATTCTAAGGCCCTTCAAAATTATGTCAAATCTACTCTGCTTGCTTCTATAAATGGCACATGAAGCTTTGATGACAGCACATTTGTTACAGTGTGGTTTACTGAATATTTTAAGCCCCCTGTTGAGACCTATGTACAGAAAAAATATGTGTTTCAAAATATTTGTGGTGATTGATAATGCACCTGGTCACCCAGGAGCTCTGATGGAGATGTACAAGGAAACTCATATTCTTTTCCTGCCTGCTGACACAATATCCTTTTGCAGCCCACAGATCAAGGAGTAATTCTGCCTTTCAGTTTTATTATTTAAGAAACACATTTCTTAAGGCTACAGCTGCCATAGATAGTGATTGCTGTGATGGATCTGGACAAAGCGAATGGAATGCCTCCTGGAAGGAATTCACCACTCTAGATGCCATTAAGAACATTCCTGTTTCATGGGAGGAGGCAAAATATCAACATGAACAGGAGTCTGGAGGAATTTAATCCCAACCCTCGCAGGTGACTTTGAGTGGTTCAAGACTTTCATGGAGGAAGGAGCTGCAGATGCGGTGGGAATGGTGAGAGAACTAGAAAGAGAAGAGGAGCCTGAAGATGTGGCAGAATTGCTGCAATCTCAGGATAAAACCTTCATGAAGAGTTTCTCCTTATGAATGAGCAAAGAAAGTTGTTTTTTCGATGGAATCTACTCCTGGTAGAGATAAACATTCTTGAAGCGACAAGAAGTGATTCAGAACTTTGCGTAAAGCAGTAGCAGGGTTTCAGAGGATTGGCTCCAAATTTGAAAGAAGTTCTACTGTGGGTCAAATGCTGTGAAACCACATTACGTAGTGCAGATAAGTCCTCTGGGAAAAAAAGAGTCCGCTGATGAGGCAAAATTCACTGTTGTCTTAAGAAATTCTCACAGTTACCCCAGTCTTCAGCAACTACCACGCTGATCAGTGAGCAGACATCAACACTGAGGTAAGAGCCCCCATCATGAAAAAAGTATGACTTGTTGAAGGCTCAGATGATCATTAGCATTTTCAGCAAAACAAAAAAGGATTTTAATTAAGGTATATACTTTTTTTTTAAGACATAACGCTATTGCACAATTAACAGACTACAGTATAGTATAATCATCACTTTTATATGCGCCAGGAAACCAAAATATTGTGTGATTCACTTTGCTGTGATATTCACATTATGGCAATGGTCTGGGATCAAACCCTTAACATTTCTGAGGTTACCCACATTATTCTGCTTGATGGTTTCCTGTAAGTCTCGTAGGCTCTCACTACTTAATTCTTTTTTTTTCTCCTCTCACTCAATAATTTCAGATAACTTTTCTTCAAATTTGATGATTCTTTCTTCTTGACCAAGTCTGCTGTTGAACTCCTCTACTGAGTTTTAAAATTCAGTTATTCTTCAGTTTCAGAATTTCTGTTTTGTTCTCTTTTTATAATTTCTATCTCTGTTGATATTCTCATTTTTGTTCATAAATCATATTCTGAAAGTGATTAGTTGTCTGTGTTCTCATTTAGCTCACTGGGCGTCTTTAAGATGGTTATCTTGAATGGTCAGTTAATTCATCTCTGTTTCTTTAGTGTCATTTCCAGAGATTATTTTGTTCCTTTGACTGGTCCTTGGCTTCCCGTTTCTTTGTATGCCTTGTGATCTTGTATTGATATTTTCGCATTTCAAATAAATTGCCACTTCTCGCTCTCTTCATTAACTGGCTTTGTACCTTCACTAATCAGCCCAGGTAGAGATTCTGGAAACTTCTCAGCCTTTTCTGGGGATGCATCTTCTTTGGGCTTGTGTAAGTAACTTCCCAGTGAGAATTTTGCCCCTGGTTTTCAGGAGGCCTCGGTCTTCTGGTGTCTGTGGCTCTGCAGGCTCCTTTGTGCTGAACGAAAGCGCTCATCTTTGCTCTCAGCAGCCCCTCACCCGACAAACTCTGCAAGTTCCCCTCAGTGCTCTGAGTCAGGTGAGGCAGATACAGTCCCATGGGAAGCCCCCTGAAAAGCGAGAACATGTTCCACTCTTCTCTCTCCCTCTCTAGAGAGAAGCCAGGCATTGAGGGCTCCTCTCATGCCAGGGAGCAGTAGGCACAAGTGCACAAAATGCAGTGACATTTTTTTCTTACCTGCTCAGATGTAGCGCTTCTGGGTTTTGCACTCACAGCGGGTGCTGCAACTTCCTAATTGGATTCTGGAGTTCTTACACCGGCTGTTCTGCCCATAGATTATTACTAACCAGTGTCTAGGTCGGGGAACGAGGGCTCCCTGGGGCTTCCTAGTTCACAATCTTGCTGGTGTCCCTGTATTTAATTTGTTCTTAGATTATCTATGTTAATTTATAAATTCTAGCTCATTCATTTTAATATTCCATTTAATTAGATAGTATACCATGATTTAGGAATCTGTTCTGTGGAAGAATCCACATTCATAATGCCAGGTTTTAATGTTTGCTGCACTCTGGGTGTGAGATCGTAACCTTCACATAATAAGACGAAGGAACCTCCAGGTCACACTGAGTGAAGGACAGACCAAGATGGGTCCTAGGCAGCTGGATTTCCTACTTTAAAGTGGCTGAGCTGTCAGAAACCTAGAGCCTAGCAGTGGTGTTCTTCCAGGAATGTAGGAGGAGAAATAGCCACTGGACTAGGTGAGAACGGCATCAAATTTAAGAAGCACTGATTGTTTCCTGCAGGACTGGAATGGACCATTTTCCTTTAGGTCATGTGGCTTCTCTCCTGTGTGTAAATTTCACTTTCTGCAGGACGGAATGGACCGGTCACCTGGACCCTCTCCTGTGTGTAAATTTCACTTCCTGCAGGAGGGAATGGACCCTGTTCCTTTAGGTCACGTGGCTCCTCTCCTGTGTGTTAATTTCACTTCCTGTAGGACGGAATGGACCCTGTTCCTTTAGGTCAGGTGGCCCCTCTCCTGTGTGTAAATTTCACTTCCTGCAGGACCGGAATGGACCGTGTTCCTTTAGGTCAGGTGGCTCCTCTCCTGTGTGTAAATTTCACTTCCTGCAGGACCGGAATGGACCGTGTTCCTTTAGGTCAGGTGGCTCCTCTCCTGTGTGTAAATTTCACTTCCTGCAGGACGAGAATGGACCGTGTTCCTTTAGGTCAGGTGGCTCCTCTCCTGTGTGTAAATTTCACTTCCTGCAGGACCGGAATGGACCCTGTTCCTTTAGGTCACGTGGCCCCTCCACTGTGTGTAAATTTCATTTCCTGCAGGACCAGGATGGACCCTGTTCCTTTAGGTCAGGTGGGTCCTCTCTTGTGTGTAAATTTCACTTCCTGAAGGACGGAATGGACTGTGTTCCTTTAGCTCAGGTGGCTCCTCTCCTGTGTGTAAATTTCACTTCCTGCAGGAGGGAATGGACCTTGCTTTAGGTCAGGTGGCTCCTCTCCTGTGTGTAAATTTCACTTCCTGCAGGACGGAATGGACCCTGTTCCTTTAGGTCAGGTGGCTCCTCTCCTGTGTGTAAATTTCACTTCCTGCAGGACGAATGGACCGTGTTCCTTTAGGTCACGTGGCTCCTCTCCTGTGTGTAAATATCAGTGCATGTTGCTCCTTTGGTATTAATCCGTCTTGTGTTTTAAGGCAGCCATCCCCAACCATTTTGGCATCAGTTTCGTGGAACACAATTTTTGCAGGGACTGTGGGATGAGGGTGGGGTTGGGGGGATGGTTTGGGATGAAACTCCTCCACCTCATACCCTCAGGCATTAGTTAGATTCTCATAAGGGATGCGCAACTGGGATCCCTCGTGTGCACAGTTCACAGTAGGGTTCATGCTCCTGTGAGAATCTAATGCCGCCACTGATCCGACGGGAGGCTGTGCGGCCCCGTCCCTAACAGGCCACGGACCAGTACCTGTCCACGGTTGGGGTTGGGCACCCCTGTTTTAAGGTACCTTGTTAATCTGCCCAGTCTAGTCCCAGAGAACGCTAAAGGCACGTGTTCATGCTGTGGACACCCCATCCCTGGAGGCGGAGATCAGAATTCTCTTATCTGCGGGACGCTTCCAGCAGAGTCTGAGGGATGCAGAGTTGCTTTCATGAGGAGCCAGGCCAGCACCTGGCCCAGAGCAGCGATGGGCCTGCCAGTTCCCAGGGAACGAGGAGGAGTGGGGGCACAAGCTGTGCCTGGTGTGGGTGGCCGTTCTGGAGGCAGCTCGCTCTGCAGGGTGCTCGTACCATGCTGTCCTAGGTGTGTCCTGCCCTCAAAGCCCCAGGGTACTGGATGATAAAATCTGTAGTTACTACATATATTCTCTTGCAGTTCTAACATACCCTTTCCTTCTTACTATCAGATTTTAAATGTAAAAATTAATTCAAGTGAGGACAGTACCTCTGTTTTCTCATTAAGTTCTAAGAAATAAACCGAGGTGGATTTTCCTGTTCTCCCCGGAAGACCAAGAACCTTGCGAGGGCGTTGGCTTTCTTCCCTTCTCTTTTCTTTCTTTCTCTTTTATTTTCTATTTTTGTGCCTTTCTTTCAACCCCAGTCTCATGACTTAAGACCTAAGTGCTTTCAGGTTCCAAACATCTGGGCTGGTTCCTTGCTGAACCAACAGGGGTGTCCAGCCAGGTTCCTTCTCCTGGGGCCCCGCATAATCCCATTGTGTGGTCCTGGCAGGTGGCCAGGAACTTCTTCTGCACTGGGGTCTGCTAGTGAGAGCATCCTAAATACAATTAATTCCCTAATCTCTTTATTCCAGCACTTTCTGTCTCTGGTATTGAAAGACGGGCATTCACGATGCTCGTTTTTAGTGACTCGCTGTTTTGCACCCATTTGGTCACAGCTCTGTTGGGTTTTATTGTCAGCGGGTAAAACACCTGCCTCTGGGCTGTGCAGATAAACTACTGAAAACTGCGTGCTCCCTCTCCCTCATCCAGCAATGAGCCCAGGCAGGCAAGGGAATTAAAATGCACAACTTAATTGGATTTTCATCGTGTCCTGCTGGCTGACAGAGGAGCTCCCCTCTCTTCATTATTGCATTCAAATGCCAGGTTTAATTCGAAGACTGCAGCTTGGAAGGTGAAAGGCATTTCGCAGTAAACAGTTGATTAAGAGACACTTCCAGCCTCTCCACCTCCTCTGAGTGTGGAGAGGGGCTTTCTGTGGAAGGGGGTTTTGATTTAATTGAGAACTCAGTGGATGCCCGGGACTGTGCTGTGGACCCAGGACCATTGCCGCAAACGCACTGTTGCTCTGCCCCATTTGCACTGGATTTTCTGAGTGCAGCCAATTCAGATGCCCAGGACCCAGGAGCCCTCCCCAGTGACTCACTCCACGGCCACCCTGGGCCACCACCCTGGGTACCGGGTGCTGTTGCCTCACTGAGAGAGGTAGGATCTGAGGCTGGGAGATTCATGAATGTGACTAGGATCACCTGGCTGGAAGTGGTAGAGCTGCACTCTGCCCTGAGCCTGGCGGATGGCCAGAGCCTTTCTGAATGAATGAATGGGGACTCTCCTGCCTGAAGTGATGGCTGGGGTGACCCCAGGACTGGAGGTGGGGGGTGCCTGGGAGGGCAGAAGAGTTAGGAGCAGGGAAGGTGGGAGCCACAGTCCCTGATGTGCATCTGAACCTGCAGGGTCCTGGCAGAGAATGGGGTGATGCAGGCACCACATCTGCACGAGACGGGAGCCACCTGCCGACGTTCTGGCCCCAGACCCGGAGCCCCTGCTCCTGACCCTACAACTGAGAAGGTTTTGGACTCAAAGCCTCAGCACTGAACTCCAGCTGAGGATATGGAATCTGCCTCCAAAGGAAAAAGAGTGTGGCTCTGGGAGCAGATGCCCCCATCCCCTCTGCAGACACCATGGGCTAAGGCCGCCCCCCCGCCGATCTGCACTCCAGTGCCCGCCCCCACCCACTGTTCTCCACACACAATGTGAGGGCAGGTCTCCCTACGCTCAGGGGGTGGGGCCTCATAGGGCCTGGAGGAGCACAGGCCTATCCTCACAGCACCGAGTGAGCCCATCACACAATCACAGACACATACACACGCACACACAGGCACACATACAGACATGCACTCATACACATACCTATACTTGCTCTTGTACCACACACACCCAGAGACACACACACACATGTACACACAGGCACTTACATACAGACATATAGACACGTACATACACACAGACACGTATACACATACACATGCACAGACACACATGCATGCATACATGTGCACATATAGAAACAGACATGCAGACATACAGACATGTACATGCACAGCTACATACACATGTGGAGACATGCACACACATAGAAACACATGCACACGCATACAGACATGCATGTGCACATATACACACATACGGACACACATGAGTATCCACACAGACACATGCACACATACGTGCATGCACACATGTGCACAGATAGACACATACAGACATGCAGACACATACAGGCACCACATGCACAGCTACATACACATATGGAGACATGTGCACACATACATACAGAAACACATACAGACATGCATGTGCACACACATACACATACAAACACGTGCACACACAGAGACACACATGTATAGGGATGTGTGTGCACACAGAGACACATATAGACACACAGGCACACATACAGAGACACACATGCACACATATACACAGGCACACATGCACACACACGTAGACACATGCATGCACATGCAGACACAGAAAGACACATACACAGGCTTGAATGTACACACAGACACACATACAGACACACCGTAGAGAAGCACACACATGCACACCCCCTTCAGTTTGGTGCCCACATTGCCTGCCATACCCTTTTCTGTGAGAGGAGAACAGAAAACCCCAAAGCCTGGTACTGACGGCATTTGGCTAATCATGCAAACTGCACACTCACCTGAAGCAAAGACTTCTCCGAGTTTTATCCTCAGATTAGAGTGGATTAAAGTCATTCCAGGCTGAACTCATCCTAGAGTTTCACAACTCCTGGGGCAGCATCTGGGCTGGGCCTCGCTCGTCCTTCCCTTGGGCCCTGCCGCCCTGTTCTCCTGTGGGGTTTCCCTTCCCACAAGAACAGAGCAGTCACTGGGTGTGGGAAAATGATTTTCTGTGTGGAAAAAGAAATGAGATCCCTATTTCCCAACATACACAAAGCCAGCCCCAGACGGGGCAAGAACTTATGTCAGAGTTTTCCTTTAAAACTTTGTCTGGAAAATGTAGGTGGACAATTTATGACCTTGGCATAGGGAAGGGTTTCTTAAATACACTATAGGAAGCCCTGGCTATGAAATAGGAGTCTGATAAACTGTGAGTACATTAAAAAAAAAAACTATTGGTCAAAATAACCTCAAAGAAAGTGAAAGAGAAGCTAAAAATGAGAAGATACTCACCGGGGACATAACTAATGAAAGGTAGACCTCGGGAATATGTAAGGAATTTCTACAAATCAGTAAGAATGGGAAAAAGACCCAGAGACGTGAAGGGGCATCTCCCTCGGGAGAAACAGACGCGAAGCCGTGTTTACAAACTCGGACGTGTGCAAATCGAGACCCAGTGAAATGCCGTCTCGCTCACTCGGGGGTCAGCACCGGCCAGGGTGAGAGGCCTGCATGGCTGCCCCACTCACAGGCCCTTCCTAGTGGTCTTGGGCCTCGGGCACAAAGGGTTTTGGAGGCCTCCCGTCCTGTGAGAAAAGGGCTGCCCAGTGCCACTGAGCAAGCTGGGTGCAGGCCCAGAGAGACCCTGCCTGGGACCCTGCCTCCCGTGGGCTCCTCCCTGTCCTCAGCTACCCTTCCTGGGCAGTGGCCCAGCTGGAGGCCAGCAGGTGGGTGAGTCACAGCTGCGGGTCTGAGCTGTGGGCGCCTGTGCTCCCCAGCTGTGGGGACAGGGAGGGCATGAGGAAGTGGTTCTGTGAGTCAGAGACCCCTGGGGGACATGTTTTCCAGGACACTGACCTCCCCGTGACCCTGAGAGAAGTGGGGCTCTGGCTTCTGTCCTGTGAACTTTAGACACAGGCAGAAAGACACACAGAGACACATGGACACGCACACAGAAGCACATGCACATATACACAGTGACACACAGTGACACAGAGACACATGCAGACGTGCATGTACACATGCGGACACACAGACACACATGGACACAGACACACAGACACACATGGACACAGACACAGACACACGGACACACACATATCTACACCGAGATGCACACATGCAGACATGCAGAGACACATGGAAATAGACACACACACAAACACAGACACATATCTACACAAGACGCACACATGCAGACGCTCACACGCACCTCTTGACACATGTGGACATGCACAGACACGTATATCTACACAAGATACGCACATGCAGACACGCTCACACGCACCCGCAGACACTCGTGGACACGCACAAACACACGTATATCTACACAAGACACGCACATGCAGACACGCTCACACGCACCTGCAGACACTCGTGGACGTCGACACACATCACCTTGGGGAGGTCGTGAGATGTGTGCTGCTGGCTGCTCCCCTGCGGCACCCTCCCCACCAGGCTGAGACACTGTCAGATCAGGGCCACGGTGGGCCCTGCAGGCTCACAGAGCAGTGGGAAGGGAGGGGTCCCTGATGGGGTCTTCCCAGGAGAGGAGCCTGCTGGGTTGGGTTTGATTCTGAACCCTAAAACCCAATATGGGGATCCTCCATGACTCCACATAAGAATTAGGAGAAGCAGGTGAGACACAGGGCCCCAGAGAGTCCGCTAAATCTGGGAATGGTGAGAAGCTGGGGCTGAGGCCATGACCCGGGCTTGGCAGCAGGAAGGGGAATGGCCCGCGGGGAGGGCAGAGCTGCAGCTGCGGAGGTGGGGACCACGCCCAGCCTGGGTTTTGTCTTTACGGCAACGGCGCCAAAAGGGATTTAGGGGTTGAGATTTGCCTGGCGCCTGATGGAGAATTGATGGGAGAGGGTGCCTGGAGGCCACAAGGCCGGCCCGGACCCTGGTGTCTCCCACACTGAGCCGGTCAGCCCTCGAGGCCAGGGGATGCTGTGGTAGGAGGGTGATGGCCCTGGAGATGTCCACGTCGGAATCCTTGGGATCCGTGCAGATGGGATACATTAAGGGCTTGGGGATGGGGAGAGCGTCCTGCAGGATTGAGTGAGGCCCAGGCAATGACCTGTCCCGAGAGGGATCTGACTGCAGGGGGACCCACGTGACTAGGAAGGCAGCCACTGGAGGGTCCAGGAACGCTCACTGAATGCGGGGGCCTCTAGGAGTGGACCAGGGGACCCTGCCGGAGCCTCCAGGAGGCCTGGCCTGGCTGACACCTGGGTTTTAGCCCAGTGAGGCCCGTTGCAGACGTGTCACCTCCAGAGCCGGGAGAGGGCAAAGGCACTGCTTTGAGCAATGCCTGTTACAATGGCAGCAGGGGACTGACGGAAGCTTCGTGACTTGGACGGGCAGTGACTTCCGGAGGGAGCTATTATCCACCCTCTGCCCCCCATTAGACACCTGTGGTACCCTCTCCACCAGCGACAGGTGGGCTCACATGCTGGGCTCTGTGTGCCCCAGGCACGGGCCCACAGAGAGGCTCTGGTGGACAGCGGCCACGCGTCTAGGAGCTGAGTCTGCGTCCGAGTGGGGCCTGTGTTCCCTGACATCTCCTACACCCCAGGCAGACACGGCCCAGACAGCCACCTGCATCCTGTCACCTTCTCTTCCCGCCATTGGTGGCTTGATGGCCCTGGGACAGGTGGGTCAGCTTGTGGGTGACTGAGCACTTCCTCAAGGTCCCAAGGCCCATGCTACCCTGGGCCTGCAGCTCCTGCCATGGGCACTGGTGGCTCCCAAGTAACAGAGCAGAATCCCAGGCAGCACACGGCTCTGGGCACTGGAGAAAGGGAAGGACCTGAGTGGCCATGCTGAGGAATCGTCACATCCTTAGCAGAGCAGCAGAGGGACCTTCCGAAGTGCCCGCTGGCCAGAGCATCCCCAGGGCCCCATCAGGACACTGCCCAGAGGAAGCATCTCCCAGCACCCGTGTCGTGGGGGGCCCTGTGCTTCCTCAGGTTCTGCTCAAAACTGCTCCAGGCAAGCCTCATTCAATCCCCTGCTGGAAATGTGGGCCTTGGCCAGAATTCTGCCAGCAATGGCAGAGGGGAAGGATCACAGCTTTCAGCTAAATGGATACCAGGGGTGGAGCTCAGGGCACTGGAGATGTGGCATCTGGGGCAGTGAGGCCTCTGTGGGCCCAGACTCAGGGCCTGGGCCGTGGTCAGCCTTGCTCAGAGACCCCACACAGATAAAGTAGAAATTCCCCGCTGGACAAAAGACTCAGAAAGAAACACGTGGGCAAACTCCTGGCCACCTGCCCATTGCGCCAACAGGCTGCACAGGGACTGACCAGATGAACTGGCACCTGGTCTTCCCCTACTGAGCACTAGCTGCTCCCCACGGCAGAGCAAAAACCTAATTCAGAGGGGCCCTGGGGGCCCACAAAGCCCTGCAGCCCATGTGTGCTGAAGAAGTTCACTCTCCGAGTATTTGAGGGAGATAAGGCAATCATGGTGTTCACCTCTTCACCCCGCGAGACCTCACTGATCCTTGGGGCTTTCCACCTGAGGAGTCTAATTACTGGGTCCAAGTTGACATGGGGAGCCCCGTGGAACCAGGACCACCTGCTCAGGTCTCTCTGCTGCCCTGTGTCTCTGAGGGTCCTGCGGGAGGGGGCAGCTGTGACCAGGACAGAGCAGGTCTTCCCAACACTGCGATGCTGGCTTGAAGGAAGTGAGGAAGGGCACACGCCCCTGGGTGGCCCCAAGCCAGGCTTAGCACTGGGGCCGACGGTCCTATCTTAAACCAAGCAGGCCCCAGAGCTTCCCCTGGTACCCACAGCTCTGTGGTTCAGGGTCTGAGATAGGAGGCTCAGATCTGGGTTGCTGATAAACCAGGCATCTAGTCCAGGGCTGCTGGAGGCAGGAGCCGAGACCTTCTCCTTGAGCTAAGATGAACTTGGGAGGCCAGGAACAAGGTCAGGACGGTGGAGAGGAGCTCAGGAGGCCAAGGAAGAGTGCAGGAGAATGAGGATGGGCTTAGGGCTGGGGACGGGCTCAAGAGGCTGAAGAGGAACTAGGGAGAATGAGGACTGGCTCAGGAGGCTGGGGAGAAGCTCAGGAGGCTGGGGATGGGCTCAGGAGGCTGGGGAGAAGCTCAGAAGGCTGAGGAGAAGCTCAGGAGGCTGGAGAGAAGTTCGAGAGGTTGGGGAGGAGCTCACAAGGCCGAGGCCGAGCTCAGGAGGTGAGGATGGGCTCAGGAAGCTGGTAACACTCTCATCCAGAAGCCCTTGGGCTGACAGAACCCACACTGGACCAGGGCCCATGGCCGTGGGGGTCCCCAGAGAAGTTGCAGAGAGCGGTCTGAGCTCAAGGCAATAGGCGTGGGGATACCCCTCAGCTTCCCCCACCCCCACCCCCATTTCCCTGCATGCTGTGGCATTGTCATGGAGGGGTTCTGCTCAGAGCAAAGCAGACCACACCCCACCGTTTAGGCCCAGACACCCAGAGCCACCAGCACTTTCCACTGGGACAGGACCTTCTGAGATGACTTTCCAGGACAGGCAAGGTGGGGACACCTCTGAGCCCCTTCCAGGAGCATGTGATGAAGGAAAGGAAAGACCGGAAATAATAATCCTAGAAGTGGCCAGCAGCAATGGTGCGTCAGACACGGTGCCTAGCTCCAGGCAGAGTGACTGGACCCTGCACCGTCTCGAGGCTGTAATCCAAGTTTCCCCCCCAACCTGACTGTACCAGCTCCCTTTCAAGTGGTCGGCTGGCTGCCACGAGCAACGAGCGCCTCTTGCTGGCGGGCAGCAAGGAGGAAAGGAACGCCTTTCTGCTTCTCATGGGTAAAACCTTCCACCCCAGGTAAGGTCAGAGACAAAGATCTGGGAGAAAACCTGCTGAGAGCAAGGCCTGCCCTGGACGGTGGAATGCCCTGCACCTGGGCTGTGTCTCCCAGCAGGCCCGTGGGGTCCACCGAGGCAGGGCCACATGTGCTCGAGACACGGCCCATGGTGACGACCCTCCCACAGACACCATTCACTCCCACACGTTCACAGAGGACACACCCACCCGTACTGACACACACATGGACACACACCCTGACACAGACACACATTCACACACTCATGGACACCCACACCCACACAGGCACACAGACATACATTCACACCACACACCTACACAGAAGCACTCACATACTCATGGACACACACATCAACACAAACAGACATACCTGCAAACTCACACACAGACACACTCACCTACACACCCGCACACATTCACTCACACTCATGGGCACGCACACCCACACAGACACTGACACGGACACACACACAAATACAAACACAGATATTTTCACACACACACACAGGTGTGCACACACACCTACACACCCACACACATCCACACAGACACTTATGGACACACACAAATACAAACACAGATATTTTCACAGACACACACGTGTACACACACACCTGCACACCCACACACCCACAGAGTCACAGACACGGACACACACACAAATACAAACACAGATATTTTCACACACACACACAGGTGTACACACACACCTACACACCCACACACATCCACACACCCACACAGGTGGATATGTATGTGTCGGAAAAGGCTCTGAGGTTTGGCACTGCCCGGTTTCAGGCCTCTGCTGGGGTCCTGCCCCTGCTGGCCCAGTGATGAAAACCAAGCATAAATGGTGGGTGTTTACCGGTCACTTGCTGCACGTGGCCTCCAAACATGCACCATTCCCTTTAATTTTCACAGAGCTTCCATGGGATGGTATCAGTGTCGCCACTGGCCAGGCGGGCCCTGTGGAAGGAACATGGGTGTGGGCAGTTCCGGCCTCTGGTCTTGACTCCTGACTGGGTTCCACCACCTTGGGATGCTTGGCCCGATGCGTGGCTCAGAGTCTGGGTCTATCTTCATGGGAGCTGCACTTGAGGAGGGCCAGGGAATTATCTGGGCCAGCAGGGGCAGAGGCCCTGATACTCTGCCCGCCCGACACCCGACTCAGGCAGGTGGGCTTGTGAGCCCCTCCCAGGGCTCCAGGGCTCGGAAGGCGTCCAACACCTGGGCCCCTGCCCCTCGCATTTTGGAAGTGGAGCTGTGCCCCTGTTCCTGAGTGAAGCCCCGCACATGCAGGGGCAGGTTGGGAGGGGCCCCTGCCAGCGCCTCTGCCTACGCTGGCCTGGCTATGGCATGTTCTCTCCAGATTTCCTCCAGGAGATGGCCCTGGCCCCTTGCCACAACAGAAATCATGCCCCATAATTCTCGATTGTGAAACTTGATCTTTTCCTGCAAGCAGCTCATTAAGACTTCAGATCTTGCAGGCTCCATGTCACACGAATGCCCAGGCCTTAGCATAGCTTCTGTGGTGACAGAGTTCCGTGAATCATGTTGATGGTGACGGAGTGGATGTAAATATATACATAAGAAGAAAGGAAGGAGTGGGGACACAGCCCCTTCCCCACAAGCCTCCCCCAAAAGCCTGAACGTAACAGAATACAGAGGTGGAAACATGAACCTTTCCCCATCTTCTGACCCTTAAGGACAGAGAGAAGGAGCAGGTTGTGATGTCAGTAGGAACTTGCAGACCAGGCCAGCTAAGCCCCCACCGACGGCACGCGGGACCCCCAGTCACTGCAGCGCCCATCAGAAAAAACAGCAGGAACTAGACATTGCTCTGCAGGCAGAAATCACAGCTGAAAATCAACTCTCCTTTGCTCCATGTCATGGAACTTCTTCATAAGTATAAAAAGTAGTTAACTTGATAAAAAAAACACCTTTCCTAGGGACCTGAGTGCTGCAATTTGAAGGGGCTGGTAGTGTGAGGCTGGAGAGGGGCTCCTACAAGGCTCTTGGCTGGGCAGGCTGTGGGGAGGCCCCTCCGGTGAGTATGAAATCAGGGTTGCCCTGGGCCAGTTGGGGATGGGGCCTGGACACCATGAGATTTTCAGCAGGCTACACCTGAGGCCCCAGCCAGAGCAGCCGCCACAGAATACTCAGAGGCAGTTGGAAGTGAGGGCTGGTGATGAGAGTGGGAACACTGCGCCCCACACAGCTGTCTAGGTGCCACCCAGCGGACAAGCTGCCCCTGCCCTGCCTGGCCTCTCCACATGGCACATCTGCCCCTGGCACTGTCCAGCCCCAGGCCTGGGTGACTGGGGACACTGAATACTGGTGGAAAACACATCAGTGAGCTCATCCTTGGGAAGAAGCCTGCATCAGGGAGGAGGCGGCTGTCTGGCAGAGCTTCCTGACAGCCAGGCCGGGCAGTGCCAGGACACCCACCTCGGGTCTCACCTGCAGAGCATCCACACGAGTCACTCACATGGGGCCAGGCGCAGGCTGTGCGCACAGAGGGCAGATCCAGACCACAGGAGAGCACAGGTGCCCATGGGTGTGCAGGGAGTGTGGGGGGAAAGGAGTGTGTGCTCTTGTGCCTGTGGGAGGGTGTGGGTGTAGGTGTGAGTGTGGGCGTGTGTGGGTGTGGTTGTGCCTGTGGGAGGGCGTGACCATGAGTGTGGGTGTGCACCGTGCCTGTGGGAGGGTGGGTGTGAGTGTGGGTGTGTGTGCATGTGCTTGCGGGGGGGTGTGTGGGTGTGAGTGTGAGTGGGAGGGTGTGATTCTGCGGCTAGGCATGATTGTGTGTGCATGTGCCTCTGTGTACATGTGCATGCACGTGCTGCATGTGTGTGCTGTGGGAACCTGTAGGGTCAACCTTAGGTCCTAATTCTGGGCTGACTGTGTGCCGTCCCGCACGGGCCCTGTGTCCTCAGTTCCTCCTCTGTGCTGTGGGCAGACAGCAGCCTGGCTGCCCCACACTCGGACACCCCTAGAAGGGAAGGGATGGTGGCGGGGATGGCTGCAGGCAGAGCCGGCTGCAGGCAGAGCCGTGCCCAGCAGACACTGAGGCCACAGGGTCACGCTCTGGGTGGATGTCACCTAGAAAAGGTTTTGCCTCCTCCAGTCTTTTAAATCAGGCTCCAGGGGCTACGATTATAGCCCTGGGCTTTCTCCCACCCCTCAGCCTACCTCCTTAGTGGTTCTGCAGCAGGTCCCTCCCGAGACCACACCACCCCTGCGTCCTCAGTCCCGGCTCATCTGCTCTGACCCAGCCAAGGATCCAGCTGCCCTCTTAGGGCAGTTTCTCCTTTGCCAGCATTTTCTTTTTCCCTTCTGTCATGCTTTGCTATGTCCTCATGCAAAATTAAGCTCCAAACGATTTCAGTTACTCCCAACTCTGAGACAAGTTTTAAAATAGTGACAGGATTAACATTGCACCTCCCTGTGAGGGCTGTAGGGGACTGGCAGTTCCAAATGCATTTTCCACTTGCAAACTTGCTAACACAAATCCCACGGGGAAAGGGAAACTGCTGCCCTTTCAGCGGGCCGACATTTCCTCTGCTGGGTTTACTTCCCTTCCGAAGAGCCCAAATGAAGCTCTGCACACAGGCCTGTGTGCTTCTGCCCCTCCTGTAGAAATCGACGGTGTGTCTTCTCCATTGTGTTTATTGATCAAGGTGGAAACCACAAGTATAAATTACCAGGTGCTCCGATGAGAGACAGGCAGTGGAGGCTGCCTCGTCAATAGTGCATCTGATTGGAAAGAAGCGGCTCGTCAGAGGGAGGCCGGGCTCTCCGAAGGTTGTGGTTTTCCGTGGGAAGCTCCACCAGCTCTCTGCCTGCCGAGTTCCTGCTCTTGCCCAGGCAGCAAGTGCGAGTATCTTTCACACCAGACCTGCCACTCCCCGCGCCGCGTTGTTTCCATGGACACTGATGTCCGTCTCTGCAGCAGGGGATGGCCGCCCTTGCCCAGGCTCCTGTCACTGTGGACGCCTCTGTCTGGCACACTCTTGGTGTTAGAGCTTCAGGTAAAGGTCGGAAGCAAGAAGGAAAAGGACACAGAATCCCATCCCTGCTGAACCTGCCAGGCGGGGCTGCCCTGAGATCCTGTAGCATGTCAGTGGGAGCCGACAGGGACAGTTTGCGTGCTGCTGGGATGCGTGAACAGAGGAGGGTCCATGAGGCCCCAGGGCTGACTCAGGGCATGTGCAGTTTGGGGAGCAGCCAGGGAGGCCTCCTGGGCAGCTGGTTGGAGGACAGAGCTGAGGACATGCAGACTGTCTTCTATGATCATGGGTGGGTGAGGCACAGGAGCTCTGGTGACGGGATGCAGCCATGAGGGGCCGTGGCCCAGAGAAGCACAGCAGTGTCTCACCTGGCCTCTCTGCAGGCCTCAGACTCACGTCCTCACATGCAGGTCCTCCTCCAGCAGTGAGCTCCGGCTCCCTCCCGCTCGGGGGCCACTCTGCTCTGACATGGGTTCTGATACAGGCTCTGATACCAGCCTGCAGCTCCCCCGCTCTTGGTGTCTGCCCAGTGTCACCTTCTTCCACGACACCCAGTCCCCAGTCCCAGGATGACGGATGCCCAGGGAGATCCACCACCTCCCCTCAGAGACCACGTGTGTTCACCCTCGGCAGCAGCACGCTGCTCCTCCCTCAGGGCGTCCTGAGGAACTGTGTATTTTCACCATTTCTGGGATGTAAAGAAGGAGGAAGACTTGTCAGACATAGAGAATGCCTGTTCAGGCGGTTGACGGCTCAGATAGAGATGGGGTTGGTTCCAGCCAGCAGCCCGTCCTGAGAGCCAGGCTGGAAGGAACACCCTTCCCCGTGGCACTAAAACACCCACACTGGGGTGTCCATGCTGCCGGGAAAGCACAGCAGGTCTCTCCAGCGCTGGGGTCATCTGGAGAGCCAAGCACCTTCCGGGGGACCTTGAAGTGGGGGCACCGCCCCCCAGGGTGCCCAGGCCTCCTCTCAGGTGGTTTGGCAAGAGCTTCCTTCTGCCTCAGATCCTCCTGGGGTGTAGACTTTCTTTTCTTATGATTCTTTTCTGACTTCACCTTACATTACTCTGCTCAGTACCTAGACAGTAAGCCTGGTGAGGGCAGGGACCCAGCCTCCCTCATCTGTGAAGCAACCACAGCCCCTGCCTTGTGCCTGATGGCGGCTGCTCTCCACGGAGGAGCCCTGAGCAGCAGAGCCTGTCAGCTCCCACGTGTACAACAACCTGAGTCGGACCCGGGGAGTGGCCCACCCAGGAGCAGTCCCTGGCGGCTAGGCCCGCCTCCTGCTCAGGACCCCTCTCAGAGATGCACACCCGGACAAAGCTGGACAGTCACATCCACTCGCAGAACTCTGGGCTCTTGGTCTGCACAAGGGGCCGACAGCACTCACTCCATGAGGCTGGGGGTGAGGAGGGAAGAATTATGTCAAATTCTCTAAATGGATAGAAAGTGTGTGAGCTTGTAGTTAGTGCTCAAGAAATGGCTCTGAGTAAATGTTATCGATTTGAGTTCCTTGGCAAAGTCAGAGGTTGTGGTCACTCTCCAGGAAGCTGCCGCCTCTGGGCCTTTAAGCACGGCATTCGCGGCTGAGTGCGCTTTCCCCAGATCTGCACCCGGCTGCCCCCTTCCCATCCTCTGCCGAGACTGATCCCGAGGACCCACCAGAGAGTGAAAGCCCCCCTGCGCCCCCACCCAGCCTCTGGCTCCTCCCCGGCCTTGCAGTCTTCACCATGTCTGTAGTGATCTTACTTACAAGGTAATTGGCTGTCTGCTCCCGACTGCAACCTAAGCTACAGGAAGGCCGTCGATGGTTATGTGGTGCAGGAATAACACCTGCCCATGGGGGCTGCGCAGTAAACATGCGGATGAATTGAGTGGATGAACAAACTGTTGTTTTTTAAATCACGGCCAGTTCTTGATTGGGAAGAGCCACACCCAGTCCGCCTGCCCCCACAGCTCGGCATCAGCTCACTTGTACCGAGAGTTGAGGGTTTCTGCCTGCAGAGTCGTGGTGGGACCCTGTGGTGCTGTTCAGAGCTGCCCACCTGTGCCTGCTCTTCCAGGATCATTTCTCCTGCACAGCCATTGCCCCAAACTCAGAGATGCAGGGGTATGCCTGGCCCCAGCAGCACACTTGCAGGCAGGACCCACCGTCCATGCTCTCCAGAAAGCCTGCTTCTTCTCTGAAGAGGAAAACCACGCCACCATTTCCTTGCTTCCTGAGAATGCAAGGTTTGTTAGCATTTCATTAGCTCTTAATTGGACTCCAATTTTAAGCACATTGGTGCAAGTGCTCTTTGCTACATTTTTGTGGGCATTTGTTTCCGCAGATTATAGAGTTCAGCCTAAAAATTCATTTCAGTGCGACAGAGCCTGTTACAGGGGCATTCAGAACTGTGGTGCTTAAGAATAGTCTTATCCACACACGTCCTTTCCTGGATAAAAATAGCTTCTCAACATCATGTAGTCAAACCCTATAAATGTGCAGGAAACGTTCCCCGAGGGTGGAGGGCAGAGGAGAATCTGCATGTGTTCGGAACCCCGGAGGTGTGGTCCTGCCGCCTTCCTGAGCAGGTGCTGGGACGCCTCACATCGCAGGTGTGTGCACTTGGTCCAGAGGAAGAGTCAGTTCACATTTGGAGTATTGGTCAGGAGCCGGCTCTGTAAGGCAGGACCCACACACGGTGGCTGTCACAGAGGCAAAGATACAATTGATCGAATGAATCTAACCTTGTAATTCCTGCTATCAAAACAGTCCCTACTGGAGCAGTTAATACTTAGATACCTAGTGGGAAAGAAGATAGGCTCTGGGTTGTTGAAAGTCCTGGAATGGAGCTTTGCCATCGGGGATGCTTCGTGGCTGACACGTTTTCCCTCAAGATGTGCCGGTCACACAGGTGCCTACAGCTGCCTTGGGCCTCCCACGAACTTGGCGAAAAGTTCCCACAGAACTTTTCCTGCCTTGGGCGAGGAAAGCTCTGACTGCCTGGGGTCAGGTGGCAGCCCTGGGAGATGGAGACCCAGTCACACACAGGTGCTTATGATGGGCACAGTGACTCGGTGCCATCGTCTGAGACCCAGTCACACACAGGTGCTTACGATGGGCACAGCGACTCGGTGCCATCGTCTGAGACCCAGTCACACACAGGTGCTTACAATTGGCACAGCGACTCAGTGTCATTGTCTGAGTCACACACACATGTTTATGGTGGACACAGCGACTCGGTGCCATCGTCTGAGGTCCAGTCACACACAGGTGCTTACAATGGGTACAGCAACTCCGTGCCATCGTCTGAGTCACACACAGGTGCTTACAATGGGCACAGCGACTCGGTGCCATCGTCTGATACCCAGTCACACACACGTGTTTATGGTGGGCATAGCGACTCCGTGCCATCGTCTGAGTCACACACATGTTTACGGTGGGCACAGTGACTCAGTGTCATCGTCTGAGTCACACACAGGTGTTCACGGTGGGTACAGCGACTCAGTGCCATCGTCTGAGTCACACACAGGTGTTCACGGTGGGTACAGCGACTCAGTGCCATCGTCTGACATTGGATTGTGCATCCACTTGTCCCACCTGCTGGTCACCCACCTCCAGAGGTGAATTGATAACTAAGTCCTGCCTCCTTTGAACTGGGCTGCGGGTGCCAAGCTGGAGAGCATTTGCCCTCTCCCACTGCTGCTGAAACAGATACCACTAATTTAGTGGTTTAAACCAGCACAGATTTCTTCTCTTGTGGTGCTGGAGGTCAGAAGTCCGAAATGAGTTTCACTGGGCCAAAGCCAGAGTGTCGGCAGGGCTGGTCCCACTGGAGACTGCAGGAGAACACCTGCTCCATGCCTCCGCCGGCCTCTGCAGCTGCTCGGCACCCAGGACAGCTACACGGCCTCTGCTGTCTGAGCTGCTGTTGTCCCATGGCCCTCTCTGAGCTTCCTACCTCCCTCTCATATGGGCCCAGCCCGAGCACCTCCTAATCTCTAGACATTTGTCCCGACTCTGTCCACAGAGCGCCTCTTGCTTGGAAGGCAATGTACCCCAGGGGCGTGGATTAGGGTGTGCACACCTGGTGGGAACCCACCTTCAGGGTTTCTTCTCCTTGGACACAGGCTACGGCCCAAGCCACATGTCCCAGAGCCTGAAGCAGCCCCTCCCTGCACTTTCCCCAAAGAGGCTGGTGTGGGAGCAAAGCCCCTGTGTGGTCAGGAGCTGGGAGGGCAGCTGGAGAAGATTCTCAGGGTTGAGGTGGAGGAGGTCGGGCCTCAGCCGGGCTCAGAGCACACCTGCTGGTCCTCCTGTCACAGAAGGGAGGGCCCTGAGATGGGAAGAGAGGGTCTTGAGAGCAAGCGGAGACCTGCTAAAGCCTGGCAGGGGGGCCATGCCTCTGGGCAGCTGGTGTGAGCTGTTGTCTCATGCAGCGGGTCTAGGATGGGGCAGAGGCTCTGCCTCGACCTCTCCCACACTGGGTGCCATTCGCGCCTCCACTCCAGGTGAGCACAGCTGGAGCAGCAGCTGCCTCGAGGACTGGTGTTAGACACTACCTTGGAGGTTTCCCTGATGGACTTTTCAGGCTTCTGCCAGCGGGGCCCCGTGACGGCACTGCCTCCTGGGAGCCTGCTGCTGGGAGAGGCAGTGGAAAGATCCCCCCTGCCTAGAGTCGACAAGGGGCTTCCCCACGGAGCTGAGAGAAGGCTTCTCTCCACACCATAAGGCTGCAATCCCAGCTTCCTGCAGCTTCGAAACTCCCAGCTCAACCCACACAGACTTATTCTGCTCCCTGAGACCTTTGGTCACAATGGCACAGCTCACCTGGGATGGAACCTCCTGCTGTTTACAGCCGCGAGCCCATGAGCAGAGACAAAGCACCAGGATGGCTCATCAGAGAAGGGCTGGGTAGGACAGACACAGGCGGACAGGGTGGCCAGAGAGGCTGTCAGAAAGGGACAAAACAGAGGGGTGCATTTATCATCCCTTCCTCAGCACCTGACACCAGGCAGGCCCTGTGCCCCCCGAGTCCAGCTCTTCCAGGCGTGGCAGGTGCTTGATAATTCCTGCGACTGACCCAAAGGCTTCACAGGTCAGATTCCAGCCAAGCCGAGCCTGTGAAAAGACCTTCTTCAGACAGTCCAGACCGTGGTGATCGTGGCCATTATGGCTGGAAATGTTGGAAGACCCGCAGGGCCGTGGGCTCTTACCTTGGCCTCTCAGACATGCGCCCTCCTCCCTCGTCTCTCCCTGAGGAGAGTCAGGGATGGTTCACCTGGTGCCAGGCTGTTCCCTGTCCAGCAGGAGCCATTGAGGAGGAGCAGGTGGGCCCCGCAGACTCAGAGGGTCAGGTCCTCAACCTGGGCTGGCCCCAGCTCTGGAGAAGGGCATTTTAATGAGTATTTTGGCCAATGGCCAGTCACTGAGGCTGTGGCCCTCCCCTGTCTCCAAGAAGCCCCAACATGGAAGGCTCAGGATAGAAAATCCCCACGACCCTGCTCACCACCCTTCCCCTTCCCACGAGGCTCTGTCATGGGAGGCTAGATGCAGCGTGTCTTTAAAATGGTCTGCCCGTCTCAGTCTCAAACTTTGGAAAGAGCTAACGTAGCATTCCATGACCAGGATGCTGAGACTCTGAAGTTTCCCCAGCTAAGCAGGACAGAGCCTTAACAGAGCTCTTCCCCAAGCTGATTTAACCAGTCACTGGGTGGCAGAGGCCCTCAGCACCGAAGGCCGGCAGCAGAGAGATAAAGGGATGCGGCATCATTTAGGCAAAAGCAGAATGAGATATTACCCCTTGCAGATGGCTCCTGGCATTTACCTTGTTGGATCTCGTGTTAGCAACGACCGCCAACACTTCTGAACAGCAACACTTAACGAGAGTCTTTTCATTCTCCACGAAAAGAGTTGTCACAGAAAAATTTAATGGAAAAGTGGTTTTAAACTGCTCATATCAAGTAGGAGTCTCTGGGGCTTGGCTGAGCTGGCGTTCCTTCATTTAACTCTTCCATGTCGTTGGAGAGCCAGAGTTTGAAAGCACTGGGACAGAAGAGGATGAAGAAAAGGAAGACAAGGAGGACAAGCGGGAGGGAGACGAGGAGAATTAGGAGGAGGAGAGGGATGAGGAGGAGGAAGAAGAGGACAAGGAGGAGGATGAGGAGGAGGACAGGGATGAGGAGGAGGAAGAAGAGGACAAGGAGGAGGATGAGGAGGAAGAGAGGGAGGAGGAGGACAAGGAGGAGGTGAAGAAGGAGAATGAGTCGGGGAGGAGGAGAATGAGGACAAGGAAGAGAACAGGGAGGAGAGGGATAAGGAGGAGGAGAAGGAGGACTAGGAGGAGGAGGAGAATGACAAGGAGGGGGATGAGGAAGAGAGGGACAAGGAGGAGAACGGATGAGGAGGAGGAGGGAGAGGAGGAGGAGGGGTGGGAGAGGGAGAAGGGGGACAAGGGGGAGAAGAAGGAGGGAAGATGGGGGGGCCGGAGAAGGAGGCAGCCACGGTGCCTTGTGTGAGGCATTGGATCCAGGGCATCCTTGGCTGTTGCCTCCCTCTAGACCTCAGTCTCCTGTCGCATGAAATGAACGGGCACCGAGGACCCGGTGGCATCCCCAGCTCAGGAGTGCTTACCCCCATGGTGAGCAGCATCACTAGGATGTAGAAATACATGGAATTTAAGGCATTTCCAAGCCATTGTCCTAAGTGGAGGCCACATTCCAGGTCCCCCAGAGGCGATGAGGATCCAGTTCCCCAGCATAAGCCTCACTGTCGTGTTGTCGGCCTTTCCGCCTCCACCCCGGCGGGCGTGCAGGGGCTGCCACGGATATTTCCAGTTCCATGTCCTGATCACTACGAGGCTGAGCACCTTTCCTCAAACTCGTCCTGATCACTACGAGGCTGAGCACCTTCTCGCAAACTCGTCCTGATCACTACAAGGCTGAGCAGCTTCCTCAAACTCGTCAGTGTTTGTGTATCTTTTGAAGTGTTTGCCCAAGGCTGTTGTCCGTTTTTTAGAATCAGGTAGAATCTGTTTGTTGTTGGGTTTCCAGAGCTGCTGGTAGATTCTTCATGCAAGTCTTTCATCAGGTGTACCTGCTGTGTGCATTTTCACCCAACGACTTCTCATTTTCTTGAAGTCCAGTTTATCAATCTCTCTCCTTCCCCTGTGGCTGGTTTTTTAAAATGAAGTTTTTATTTTAGAGCCATTTCGAGTTCACAGAATTGTTATAAAGAGAGTGCCGGGTTCCCATATACTTCATACGGTTTCCTTATTATTAATGCCTTACATCAGTACAGTACATTTGCCAGAATTAGTGAACAAACGTTGCTACATAATCATTAACTCAAGCCCACAGTTCATTTGGTTTCCTCCGTGTTCCTCAGGTGGCCGTTTTCCGGGCCAGGATCCTGTCCAGGATCCCGTGTGACATTTGCTCGTCACGTCTCCCTAGGCCTCTCTTGGCTGTGACAGTTTCTCAGACCTTCCCTGTTTTCTATGATCTTGAAAGTTCTGAGAAGTTGGGCTCAGGTATTTGGGGGAGTGTCTGTCTGTTGGGATTTGTATGAAGGTGGTTTTTCATATCCAGATTCTGGCTGTGGGCTTCATGGAGGAAGAGCAGAGTGAGGCGCTTCCCATCCCACCACGTCAGGGGCCACCTCGGCCCCGCTCACTGCTGATGTTGACCTCGGCTACCTGGCCAGCTTTCTCCAGCGTGAAGTCACTCTCGTTGCCCTCATACGTTATACTCCAGTCTATCAATCTTCTAGTTTATGGCTTGTGTCTTCTCTATGAAACCCTTGCCTAACCTCTCAGTTTCGAAGGTATGAGAAGGGGGAGTCAAGATTCTTTTTTCTGTCCATGTGGATATCCAGCTTTTTTTATTTATATATTTTATATTTTAGAGACAGGATCTCACTCTGTCACCCAAGCTGCGATCACGGCTTATTGCAGCCTCAAACTCCCGGGCTCAAGGGATCCTCCTGCCTCCATGTGCACCTCCATGCCCGGCCTATGTCTCTGTGTAAAGACACAGAGTCTTATGACGTTGCCCACACTGGTCCCAAACTTTTGGGCCCAAGCAATCCTCCCACTTGAACTGCTGGGACTATAGGCATGAGCCCCACTGTGCCCGGCCTGATATCCAGTTATTTTGGATCCATTTTTCCCCCTGCGGCTTTGGCCCACGTGTTGAAAACCATAGGATAGTGCCTGTCAGCCTACTTCTGGACTCTCTGCTCTATTCCAGTGACCTATTTCTTTATGGCCTTACTGCTGCAAGATCTGCCATGAACACAGCAGCTCCGTCACCAATCTTGCCAACTCTTCGGATGGTGCTAGTCCTTCCCAGATGGCTGTGGCTGCCCTTAGACCTTCACTTATCTATGAACTTCTAAATCATCTTGTTAATTTAGAGGAAAAGTCCACAGGGACTCCAATTGAGATTTCATGGAATGATTAGATCAACTTGTGAAGAAGTAGACATGGTATATTTAGAGATGTATCTCTCAGATAATTTTTGGTGTAGAGGTTTTGCACATATGTAGTGAAATTTATCCGTAAGTATTTGATTTTACTATTATAGATAGTATTTTTAACATCATTTTAAATTAGTCATCAGTAGTATATAGAAATACAACGATCTTTGTATATTGACTTAGTGTCCTGTGATGTCGCAAAATTCACTTATTGGTTCAAGCTGATTTTTTGTGGATCCCTTAGGATTTGCCATCTCATTTCACCTGCAAATGAGGGTAATTTTACTGATTTCTTTCCAATATTTGTACTTTTCTTTTCCTCGTCTCTTTGCACTGACTGGAACCTCCCAGCCCAATGTGACTGGAAAAGATGAAAACAAATCCAGAAACCTTTCCGTTTCTCCCCATTTTAGGGGGAGTTATTGAGTATTTCCTCATTTGTTATGACATTGGCTATAGAAAAAAAAGTCTGTTTTAACAGTGCCAGCCACTGGGAGAGCAAGCTGAAGGCAGGGACTTCTGGAGGCCTCTGTGCTGAGTTCCGAATGACTTCCAGGTCACAACTGCTCCTGGATGTTTACAACTAGAGTCGCAGAGACAGTCCTGGGTCCCGTGACCCCCGCTGGGCCCCAGGCAGGCAGAGGAGCAAGCAGCATCCTCAGGCCCAGCCCAGGCGAGTGTTCCACCTCTCTCACTCTGTCAGGGACACCAAGAGCTTGCAGCAATGGTCCCAACCTCTCCCTGCTCCTTCTCCACTTTATGGTCATTAAGACTAAGTGATTCCCTGCTCCAGGATCTCAGTCATAAAGGATAGAGAAGCATTGGCATGAGGCAAAGGTGGACCAGAAAGCCAGTGTTCATCCCCACTAGGCCTTGTTGCTCCGTCTCCTCCAGGCTGGGACCTGCATGTGTCAGGGAAGCAGCTGGCTGAGCTCATGGGGGCAGAGAACCACCAATTAGGTGGGGGAACAAGGGTCATGCTTCATTTAGAGGGGCACACAGTTCACAGGAGGCCAAGCCTAGCCAGGCAAGATGTATATCCAGAGTGAGGCGGGTGAGACCACCTGCATTCAGTGTGCCCCCTGTGTCTCCCCACTTCTCAACTCTTGTCACACATTGGACAAGCAGAGACATAGGAGAGAACCCCTCCGTGTCATGGAATAAACCATTTTAGAGCTCTGATAAAACCACAGTGAGCAGAGAAGAAAAGAGCCACCATGTTTTCACATGTGGCCGGCCTGGGTGCAGCCTTCTGAGGGATCCCTGGAAGCCTCAAAGCTGTTTCATCTCGGGCCAGGTTTGGGGTCCTCTGATATTTGTTGATTCTCTACCATGTGGGAGACCTAAGGCTCAGAACATGAAAAATGTTGGGAGCTTTAAACTACTATCTTCTCTTCCTTTGGTGTCAGGCATAAGAGCAAAACGTGCAAACGGATCTTATTATATTCAAGGTACAGACCAAGGAATAAAACCCAGGGAGCAAAAGGCACGGCAGACAGCAGCAGGCCAGGGCTGTGTCCAGTCCTCTGAAGACTGCGGAGTCTGCATAAAGGAGGCCTTGTCTCTTCCCCTTGGGCTGCTTGAACCACACACGCTGGTGTCAGGAGTGACTAAATCTCCCGTAATTAATAGACCATTTGACCTAAGTCTGAGCGGGGAAACAAACACACAAGGGTTCCTATGAAAACACCAGCACAGGCGTGGAGCCGTTTCTGCGTGTCGTGGAGAGAGCCGACGCCTGGATGCTGATCTCGAGGCCGCATGAGGGCTCCATCCCCGGCCTCGCCACCCACACCTGCCCTGGGCCTGCACCTTCTCATCTGGATAAGAAGATTTCTCACCTCATGGGAAAATTGGAGGCAACATTGTTTACTCCCTGTGTGGTCTTGCTGAGGGCCCAGCAAAAGCAAGTCCCTGCCGCTCTCTGTTGACTTTGGCCAAAGCGTCTTTTGACCGAGGTTTGACCGAGCCACTACCGTCTGACAATTCTGAGGATTTGATTTATTCTGGACCCCAGCCTTCTCCAAGCTGGTGGCTAAAACAAGGTCCTAAAAATGTTGTTAGCTGATGACTGTGGGCCACATAATTTCTCAGAGATTCTGCACCTCTTTGGAGCACTGGCTGGGCGCTGCCTGGAGGAACTTTCCGGTGGTGGAAATGTCAACAGATGGTTAGACGTTCAGGGGCATGCCGTCCACCAGGTGAGCTCAAAGCAAACTTTCTTTTGGAGTGAGTGCATGGGTCCAGGAAGGCCAGGCATGTCATTGTGTGGGGCCCTGAGTCCACGAGGAAGAGGTGTCATGAGTCCATGAGGAAACGAGGGGCCCTGAGTCCACGAGGAAATGAGGGGCCCTGAGTTCACGAGGAAATGAGGGGCCAGTCCCCTGGCTTCTCACAGGAATGGACCAGGACTCACTTCCGACCAGCTATTAATGGACTGGAGACACGTGACCCATGTGAGGAGCGAGTCCTCCCAGGACACTGGGTAGAACGGCAAAGACAAGCAGTGGCATGACCTCTAATGCCGAAGTAGGAACATGTGCCCCATGCCCACCCGGGTCGCTAGGCCTTTACTGCAGCCGAGGCACTGCCTCTGTCTGGTCTTGGGTGCTCAGAGGTCAGGACCTACTGCAGCCTGTTGGATGCAGCTCACATTCCCTCCCAAGTCTGTGGCAGAAAGCAGTAGGGACTCAGGGCACCAGAAGGCCCAGTGAGAGGAAGGGGTCTGCCCTGGCCAGGTGACAGCCTGTGACCATCCCAAGGGCCGGGGTGCCTGGTCGTCCTTTGGCACTGGGCCTTCTAGCAGGCCAAGGAAGATACTATCAGAACCTCATCATAGGCTGTTTAAGGCTTAAGTGACGTTGACAGGCGAAATGCTGGGAACAGTGGCCCCTTGCAAGCATTCAATAGAGGTCGTGTATTCTCTGTGTGGATGCAGGTGGGGAGAAGTGGAAGGAAGGATGCACGAGAGCCAGCCTGTGACACCAAAGGACAGAAACACCTCCCTCAGCCCAGCCGGCTGCTGACTCCATGCAATGAGGGACTCCAGCCCTCACAATCTCACAGCGTCTTGCCCCTGCCCCTGCCACTGCCCCTGTGTGGTGGGAACCGTTATGCTCATTTCACAGACACAGAAACTCAGAGGACTTAAGGGTGACTGAAGGATACTACAGGCCTGGACTCGAATCTGTATCTTTTACCTCCCAAGGCAACGCTCCTTCCATCAAATCCAGGGGTCCCAGCTCTAGATTCACCATCCAATCCCCAAGGCCCCCACCCACCACCTCCTGTGGCTGTCTCAGCACCTCCAGTGAGAATCCGTGCATCCTTTCCAACGACTGCCTTTCCGACGCAGCCCCTGACCAGTACCCCCTCCCATCACAGAATAGAACTCTTTCTCCTGGATTTCCTGTAGGAAGTTTTAGAATACTCTCCAGGTTTTCTGCGGGTGGATTCTCTCTCGGGATCTTTCTAAGCGAGTCCTGTGTTTCACCACAGCTCCCCCCACACAGTGGAGCAGCTGCACCATGGGTGGGGGGCTTGGTCTTCTTGCCCCATTCGTGTGATCTCTGTTGTAGGCATCCAGGGTCCTGACGTCAGAGCTCCACACTGACGTGCTCTTGCCGGTTTACAAACCCTCCCAGGACCAGGCCCGCTTCCCTCTTCCAGGACAGGCTCTGGAGCTCCAGCTATTAATGGAAACCTTCCAGCCAGATCCCCAGCGGCCCCCAGCCTCCCACACCACTGTGTCTTCATGGCCACAGCCCAGCCACCGCACAGCTCCCCCTCGAGGACTGTGACGTTTCCAGCCATTGTCTCTGTGGGCCCTGCAGGGTGTATTCCCATTTCCCCATTCAGTTGGGAGATTTTACCAAGGGCATTTTCTCTCCTGGCTCCAATGCCAGCAAGACCGTTCACAGCTGTGTCATTTTCAGTTTCCAAGCCTCAGCTTCTGCACATAAAAGAGCACTGTTAATGGTGATTTCCTCCTCCTGCGTTGCTGTCGATCGAAGTGAGGTTAGGCACACACAAGGCAAGGACCTGCATCTGGCAGGAACAACATCTCGTTCGTCGGCTTGATTGCTTCCAGTTGTGTCTTCCCTCCTGTGTGTGAGATGGGAGCTCCAGGCCTCCCCAACAAAATACGCTTTTCCAGCTTTTAGATGCCAGCATTCCTAACTTCTTGCAACAAATTCCTATCATAGTACAAATTTAAACACATCATGGTACAATTCAAATCAACAACCCCGGATTATGCCATGTTTCAACGTTTTGTTGCCATCAACCTTCGAAACAATGGCTTTAATGGAAACACAGGTATGTCAGCTTGGAAGCCACTCAAACATCTCAGTCATTCAGAAATAAAACGCTTGCTGAACGCTAGTCTTTGCCAGTTGTATTAGAGTTCTCCATAGAAACAGAACCCATAGGATGTACACAGAGAGAGGGGTGGGGGGGGTTTCATGTGACTTGGCTTCTGTGGTTACAGCAGATGAGAAGTCCTGCAGCCGTCTACAAGCTGGAGAACCAGGGAAGTTCCTGGTGTACGTCCCAGAGTCCGAAGGCCTGAGAACCTGGAGTTCTGAGGTTTGGGGGCAGGAGAAGATGGATGTCTCAGATCCAGAATAAGGAAAGAATTGACCCTTCCTCTGCCTTTTTGTTCTATCTGGGCCCTCAGCACTTTGGGGAGCGTGGATTTTCCCTGCTCAGTCCCTTGATTCAAGTACTGATCTCTTCTGGATCCTCCCTCTCAGACATACTTACAAAGCATGTTGTATCAGCTCTCTGGGTTTCCCTCAGCTTAGTCAAGTTGACACCTAAAATTAACCATCCACTAGGCAATGCACTACCTCGGAATACAGAGCCAGGGAGGGCGGGATCTTCCCAGGCCTCAAGGTCTCTCATCTGCTGAGCAGACAGGCATGAAGCAGACTTTCACAAGTAATTACACGATGAGGTTGGTGGCAAGGGCTACAAAAGAGAAAGGCCTCTGCCCAATGCAAAGTTGCACTAAGTCCTAAGATAAACCCAAATCTGAAGTGCAGAATTGTGGGCTGTGATGTTCACCCCACCCAAGTGGCTGTGTTGCCACATTGGCTCCAAACACAAGTGAATTTGGGCTGGGTATCAGGAAATGAAGTCGTTCTGGGAATGGAATTTTAAGTTTCTTTAGGGGACCGTGAAAATCTGCATTGGAAAACAGATACTGCGAGAGAACAGGTTCTGCAAATCAGCAAACAGTCCAGACACTGGACTTCTTTCGTGCTCACTGTCTGGCTGCAGCAGGGGACAGACAGGCAGAACAGGAGTGTGTCAGAAGGTGTTTTCTAGGGGAAAGAAGGAATAAAAGAAGACCCAGTGGAGATGCGGTGACATCGGGAGGGTCAGTAATTTCCCTACAGTTGAGGGCTCCCTGGACCACTATTTCCCCAGCAGGGACCAGGTGGTGGCTGGCACGGAGGGAGGTTCCTTGGAAGAACCCAGAACCCGTGTATTCCCCTGAGAAGTGCCATGAAACTGCTCAGACCTCTAATCCCTGCTCCTGCACTGCCCTGGAGCCTCAGGACCCAGCGCTGCTGTTGAATATTGCCAATGTGTATTGAGCTGCTGCTGAATATTGCGAATGTGTATTGAATGTGGTTTTTCTGACCCAACTGTAGAGTCAATAATTTCCAGTTTAAATGAATTTGTTAAATATCTTTCTAGATTATGTCATTATCCAAGGAAGTCTTAGCTGGCTAAACTGGAGCAACCAATTATTTTAGGAATTTGGAGAGCAAGTTTATTGTCAGAATCTTGCGGCTGTGACAGACAAACGTCCACGTAGAGAAGAGAGGCCTTTGAGAGGTAGTGAGCCTGATAACTGAGCACCGGGAGGGCTGCAGAGCCTGACAGTTCAGCCTTTGGATCCAGCCCAGCCTCTCCTTCCCCACAGTGAGCTCCTGCCAGACTGCAGTGCCCGCCAGCATTCCTTACATGGATCTGACCTGCAGGGAGAACCCAGGACAGACCCAGCACAGTGGAGTGTCTCGGATGCCGCGGGTTTCCCGGTAAGCAGCACCCGGGGAGCAGCTTCTCAAGCTCCCAAGGAATCACGTGAGTCAAGGAGCAGCAGTGTCCTCTGACTTCTTCCTGGTAACCTGGGGAAGGAGGAGGCCGTGTTGGCGTTTGGCTGTGTTGACATATGACACCTTGTGCATCCTTTTCTCCAAGTCAAGATTGTAAGGCCCATTAACTAACTTCTATAGATTGCCACAAGCTCAAAACAAAGTAATTGAGGGAAAGAACGGCATTGCTGACGTCATTCATTCAATCATAACACAAAAATCATGAGGGTGTGCCAGGAAATGTCCTACACAATGGAGACTAAAATTTTAGAGGGAGGAGACAGGCAATAAACAACTAAATAAAACATGTGGTGTGCAAGGCAATGCTAAGGGCTTTGAAGAAAAGTAAAGCAGAAAAGGTGTAGAGAATGTGAAAGTAGGAAGCAAGTTCAAAGTATGGCCGGGAAAGGCGTTCCCAAGAGGTTGTCACCTGCACAGACACTGAGACAGGCGAGGGCCAGTCGAGCTGGGCCTGGGAGAGGAGCCAAGCAGGGAAGCCTGAAGTGGGAGCACACCTGGATCGTTCCAGGAGCAGGGAGGTGAGTGAGAGCCATGAGCTGTGGAAGACGGAGTTGAGAGGGAATGGGGCAGGGCCGGCGGGGCCTTGCACGCCACTTCGAGGCACGGAGAAGTTCCTGGATGTTTGCAGCAGAAAGCTGGCATTCCCCCACCTGTTTTAACAGGAACATTTTGGCCAATGTATTGGCCACAGGTCCACGCCGTAGGCCTGACGAGCGGAAGTCCGACTCGTGCCCCAGGTCGCGGGCCTGACAGGCAGAAGTCCGACTCGCGCTCCCCACTGCACGGGCCTGACGGGGCGGAAGTCCGACTCGCGCCCCACGCTGTAGCCTGACAGGTGAAAGTCCGACTCGTGTCACCACAATAGAAAGTCACAGCATCTCAATTCTCAGACTTCAGCCGGGTCACAGACCCAGAGCCCTGGAGGAAGCACCCACCATGCTGCCACCTGGTGAAACCACAGAGGCTTCATCTTCCTCCCAGCCTTCCCTGAAGACACTGTGGCTGCTGTCTCCACTGTGGAAGGGAACTGATCAGACTCTCCAAGCATTACTGGACACCGGCTCTCAACGGACCCCAACTCCTGGAAATCCCAGATGTCACTGGTCCACAGTCGGGGTGGGGCCCTGGGGGTCAGCAGAGTTTGGGCTCAGGTCTGATGCATAGCGGGGCCCACTGGGTCCACCCTGTGGTTATTTTCCCAGTTCCCAGATTCATTACTTGAACTGACATATTCAGCAACCGGCAGAATCTTCACATTAGCTCTCTGGGCCACAGAGCGAGGGCTGTTATGGTCAGAAAGGCCAAGCAGAGGGCCCTGGAACTGCGTCTTCCTCTGAAAATAGCAAACTAAACGCAATACCATATCCATGGAGGATTGCAGAGATGAGGGCCCTCATCACAGACTTGAGGAGGCAGGGGTGGGAGTCCCACCACATCCCCACACAGCTCACCTACTCGGCTTGCACAGAAGGGACACAGCTCTTGGAGCAGGACTGAGAATTGTCATAAACTTAACTGGGAGTCACTCCAGTTGCAGCTGCTGGTGCAGATGCAGTTTTGTTGCTGTTGTAAATCAGCCAGTCCTCTGGCTCCGGGTCTGTAACGGGCCTTGGTCACCCGAGGCATGCATGAGCCTTGGCTGTTGGTTCTAATTCAGAAATTCCCAAGGAAGGTTCATGGCTGGCCTGGTGTGGGGCAGACCCTCCCAAGAACCAATTGTCCTTGGAGAGGGTAGCAGAGCACTTTCTCAGGTTGAGGCCAGCGCGGGGCTCAGAGGATCCTCCCTTAAAGAGAAAGGTGTCGTTGGCTCCAGAAAAGATGGGACAAGGTGGGTACTGAACAAGCTGAATAATAGCTGCCCTTTGCTGAAAATATAAATGAATGAAATGATCAGTGCTGTCCAAAAAAACGCACGAAAAAATCAGAACAAAAGTTCTAATACTACTTTAGTGCCCACTTAGCCACTTTGCCCCAAGTGACCTGCCTAAAAGAACTTTACCGACACCTCAACTGGAAACCAGATGGCAATTAGATCAGGTAAATCTTTGCAAATGTTGTGGCCGTCTCAACAGAGCTAGGAATCGGTAGGTGCTCTGTGGCTGCTCATCCTCTCCCTTCGGCTGGGAGGACACTGCACCTCTGAGCGTGTCTCCCCCTCTGCCTCCCTGCACCTCTGAGTGCGTCTCCCCCTCCGCCTCCCTGCATCTCTGAGCGTGTCTCCCCCTCCACCTCCCTGCACCTCTGAGCGTGTCTCTCCCTCCGTCTCTGTGCACCTCTGGAGCGCATTTCTCCCAATGCTGAGCCTTTCTGCCAGGCCTGTCCATCCCAGCCCCAGCTGCTGAGTGACAAGTGGGTGTGGATTTCAAGAGCGATGACACAGAGAGAGGCTTATGCCATCGCAGCCCCACTCCATCCCCGTGGACTTTCACCCACTGAGGAGGGAGAGCCGAGAGCCAGCCCCTGTGCTGCCTTCATTGCACACACGATGGCTGCCCCGGCACCAAGTCTCCAGGCGCCCCTGCAGAGGAATCCAACGGTCGGTCGACTGATGGGCCAGTCGTGAGGGAGAACCCTGCAAAGGGACCACCATGTGTGTCCCATTCTGAGAGGTGGTCTTGATGTTGCACCTCCTTTCCTCCCTCCCACAGGCGCAATTGGAAAGGGAAGGTGGTGGGTTCTCATGTGTGGGGAGGCTCTAAAACGGGTGGGGAAGGAAAAGCTGCACACAGGACAACCCTAGAGGTCCCCTCGTGAGCGGGTACTGCTCTCTCCCCACTCTGTACCCACACAGTTGTGGGGCGCCAGCTCTCGGCAAAGTGTGCCTGGCATTTTTCCTTCCCACGGGGCACCATTCGGCCTCGCACCAGAGAAGTAGTTAGCAGCCTGGGCCTGGGGCCGTGATGTGTGACAAATACCTCTGCTGGCCTGGGACCGTGGTGCATGATGGGTACATCCGCCGGCAGGTGCTGACAGTGTCCCTGTCCCCGTCCCTGCCCAGACACAGGCACCCTCTCCTACCTCACAGGAGGGAACTTGCTGGTGTCTCAGTGGGACGGGCCAGATGCACTGGACATGCTGGGGAGTTGATCCCAGGAGGAGGCCTCAAACAGTGTAGGGCGAGGCTGGTGGACGAGTCCTCAAGTTCCCCCCACTGCCGGTCACACAGCACTAGTGAGAGTGACCCGACGGCTCCTCAGGGGTCCCGGGGCTGGAGCCCAGCTGCCCTCAGCAGAGATGTGCTCTTAGTGCTCTGCCGGTCGGATTTCCTCCCTCCCCACTCTCTGCACCCACTCACAGAGCAACCCCTGAATAAACTCCTGGCACCCCAAAAATTGACTTGAGTTCTCCTTTGGGGAGGAGCTACGTCCAGGACACAAATGGACTCTTTGAACCCCGGAACTGACCCACGCTGTTGGGTGCTTGTCTGCTGGCAGGCAAATGGCTCAGGGCCAGGGGCACCATACACTGGGCGGGGCACAGCACGGGGCTCATGCTTGGCACCTGTCGGAATCTGCTCCAGTTGCCTGGTTTGTCATTGGAAACATGGCAGGGATAGAAAGTGGGTGCTTTGAGCTGGAGCACATGACCTGAGCCTGTAATCCCAGCTACCTGGGACACTGAGGCCGTGGACTGCTTGAGGCCTGGGCAACATACTGAGACCCTGTCCCCGCAAAAAACTAAAACAAGAAAAGAAAGGAGCACTTTGAAAGTCTTGGAAGAGGTGTGTGGAATCAGGAGCAGGGCTTCAACCCACTGGCCCTCCGCTGCTCAGTGCAGCTCACGCCCCATGACCTCCCAGGACATGAGAAATACCCATCCCAGGAGATCCTGCATTCCACCATGGTCAGAGCCGAGGAAGGCATCCTCTGTGACCAGGCCAGTTCACAACCGGCAGATTCCCTGAGTGCACAGGCAGGAGAGGGGCTGGCCACTGCCTTCGCTGCCTCAGAGCGGCATGGCTGTCTGGAGTCCAGCCTCCACCCAGCTGAGGCGAGGGATGGTCCTGATGTGGAATGTCGAGTGAGATTTGTTTGTTTTCAGCTCGGAAGACACTGTTTACTGTGAATCTGACCAGGTCATGTGCTGCTGTTAGAGTGCATCTTGGAGAGAAGACGAGACGTGGTCAGAGATGTTAAATGATTCTCACTGTGCCTGGAGAGGCTGGGCTCAGGGGCCTAGTGCTCCTCCCAGCCCTGGGTGACTGTGCAATGGAGGGAGTGTGTGGGCTGCTTTGCCAACTGAGAGATGTGCCTCACGTCACCAGGAGCCTGGCTGAGCACCACAGTGACCATGGCCGCGTAGAAGGAAATGGACGCCCACTTGTGCAATTTACTTGCCTTCTTTCTCCAGGGGCTATTTCGAAATAGAATGTAACGGCCCTTTCTTGTTCAGTGTGGTCACAGATGGAGTTTCTTGCTTTGGATGCAGTTTCCATGGGAGGGGGGAGAAGGGTGCCACCCCTGGTTCTTGGCTGGGAACAGGCTCTGTCTGGGCCTGGACCCCCCAAGTCTCCCCAGTCCCTTGGGTGGCCCCTAGCCTCCCTCTCAACCACAGGGCATGAATGGTACTGATTCCCCAGCAATTTTTCTGTTTCCCGAAAGTTGCTGGTGACCCTTCACTGTGCTTGGAAGTCCTCTCTGTGCTCAGAGGCACTTATGACTCACTGCAGCAGCGACTGGTCTCAGGGCACCAGCACAGCCGGGAGAAAAACTGAGGTGGTCGGGGTGGGGGGACCTCACCAGCAAGTCAGCAGGGTTGTCTCAGGACCAGAGTGTGGGGAAAAGCTCAAGGAATTAGAATTCTCACCTGACTGTGCCCCCAGCTGCGGACAGTGGCCTCGGCTTCCTTGTCTCTATGATGACACAGCTGGGAAAGCTGCTCTGTCTCCAGGGTCCCCCGGCAGCTCTGACGGCCTGGAACACCCACAGCCTGGCGCCAGAGAGGGTCAGCAAGGTCACGCCTGCGGGGCTCAAAGGACCCCAGAGCTGAGGGGTAACACAGTACATTGTAGTAGCTGCCTGCCCAGATGGTGACTAACAGCAGCTTCCAAGGTCGTTGCCTCACTGGGCTCAGCCCCATTGCAAAATCCTCCTGCAAGCGTGTGACTGTCCCCACCTGAGGAATCAGGGATGTTTGCTAACCCCTGTCATATAAGGATGTGTTCATATTACAGACAGAAATGCCACATCTTGGCTAAAGGATGTGTCCATTGAATTCCTACCCTTAAGTCTCCTGCGTTACTGTCACTTACTGGGAGGTGTCCAGGTCGGGCCTTGGGGCGTGGCCCCTTGCTCTTCTGTTGCCACTCTTGATTTTTAAAAGCATGCATCTTGTTCAGTTAGTACACCTGAAATCTGCTTGTATACAAACGAATTAAAGCTCAGCCTTAGCCGTGGTCCAGTGGGGCCTGGGGAGCGTCCCTGCAGGGGATGCACGGGGCAGACCCCACAGCACCTGGCAGGCCAGCACCTGGGGCCCAGCCGCCTTGCTTGGCCGCAGCAAGGAACATGCCGCCTCCACTCCTGCCCCGGCTGGACCACAGAGACCCAGATAATGACTAAGCGGAGACTCATGTCCTTGCTGTCTTTCATGGTGTGATTAAAGGGCCCTGCCCCGCCGGTCACTGAGAGCTCTGAGAGGAACGTCTGTGCCTGGCTTCTCTGCTGTGTGCACCATGCAGGACAGGCAGGCTCAGAGTGGTTGGAGCAAAGCAAGGACAGAGCCTCACGACAACGGGGCAGGTTACAGAGCTGGCTGTGACTTCAGACGGGTCACGCGAGGCTGGCATGGCTGTGCTCCCTTGGGCATGCAGTCTCCCAGGAAGTAGCAAGAAGAATCCACCCCTCAGAACAGCCTGCAGGGGAAAGCACCCTCCCTGCCTGCTCCTCTGTCCGGAGAGCTGCCTCCCCACCCTTCAGCAGCTCCAGGAGGGGTGAACCGAAGGGACCGGGAGCATGGAGCACTGAGCAAGAAGAAGGGAGGGGGGCTGAGAGGAGGGAGGAGTGCACATGTCTCTGCTCTCAGAAAAAGTGGAAAGTGACATCCCTGGCCCCACAGGTGTCCAGAATTTAAGAAAGATCCTTGGAATCCACACACACAAGGACAGAAAAACACACCCAACACCCCTTAGCCCCTGCTGGTCATGATACTTATTATTGGATACCTGGGAGTCTGCATGTGCCCGATCCCAGTGGTGACAAACCCACTGGGCCCTCTGCCCATCTCACTGTCCCCAGGTGAGAGGCATCACCAGGCCTTTGTCCCTCTGCCAGGGCAGCTGGGTTGGTGGGGAATAGAGGGGCAAGGGAGAGACTGGGGCTTCTCTCCAACGTCACTCTGGGGGGACCAATATACTATGCACTTCTCCTCCCACGATAATCAGACCCCAGGCCTGCCCCTGCACTGCAGCCCCCAGCTGGTGCCTGGCTGCCTCAAGCCAGCAAGATGCCTCAGCCTCTGGAGGTGAAAAGGAAAGCTAGCTGTGCCCCCTTGTGGAGAGCTGCTGGCTTATTCCTTAGTGGTGGGTCCTGAGCATTGGCCTGATGATTTTGTAACGACTGATACCTTTCTGGAGCCCCTGAAAACACAGTTTAGTGCCATGAAGCATGTTGTTTCCTTGCTAAAACATTAAGTTGTTTTCCCCAGCAACTCTAACAGGCAGAAAACCCCATCTCAGCACATCAGCACCCGTTCCCTGCCCCAGGAAGGTAAGAGAGGGCTGCAGGAGAAGGAAGGAAGTGCTAGAAAGCTGGGGCTGCAGGAGAAGGAAGGAAGTGCTAGAAAGCTGCCCTTCCCTGGGGAGCCCATTTAAGCCCCAGCAGAGGTCGGTCATCTGCGTCCTCCCGGGAACCTGGTTCCTGCAGTTCCCACGGCTGCTCTGGGTAACGCTGGCGGGGAAGGCAGACCTGTACCGGGGCAGGGCCTCTGCAACTTCCTTCTCCTGTGTTAAACTGTTCTCAATGACAGAGGCTGCCACGAAGCTGACACTGAAGAGCACTGGGTAACACACTAGCTGAGCAGCAGACGCTGGAACCAGCTGGTGGCAGCAGCCAGGGTGGGCAGGTGCTGCTTGACTGCAGGGTCAAAGGGCCACCTGCCTTCTCTACACCCTCCTGGCATCTCAGAGCCCTGGCCCGAGCCTGGGCCAGAGCAGGGAGCCTCTGTTTGTTACATAAAGAATGGATTTATTTCCGCTAACTCCAGAAACAGCCAGTGCACATGAACCACTGTCATCGAGGACAGGCCCCTTCTCCCAGGCTGACCACAGGCAGCTCAGCACTCTGAGTCCCCTCCTGAAAGACCCTGGTGGTGCCGTGCCATCACATCAGTGCCTGTGTGCTTCGCGGAGCACGTGGGCGGCCCTGTGATCCCCGTGGGCCTGGCAGCAGTTCCATCTACTTGTCTGCTTATCTCAGGCCATCTACTTCGTGCTGAGTCCTGAAGTGAGCTCCGGGTCCCAGAAAGGAGCTGGAGGGGGACCCCTACCCTCAAGGAGGGCACAGCCTGGTGGGGAGGGGACACGGGCACCTACAAGTCAGACACGGGATCATAGGGTCTTTGAGGAGGAGGCCTGGGCTTCCACGAAGACAGCAGCGCCCCATCCTATTCATAATCTCCCCCGAGGATGCCCCTCCAAGGCTGTCGGGAGATAGACCTGGAGAGCCGGAAAGGGTCTCCACCCCTTCCGTCAGAGAAGTGGGAACGCAGAAAGGAAGGAGTGAGGACGTGACCCCTCCACAGACTTCAGGCCCCGGGACAGCTGTTGGAGGGCCCTGGCTCAGGGGCCCCTCCCGTCACTCAGGGAAGGGGGCGCTTTGGAGTCCCCAAGCTGCAGGGAGTGGTCGGGCCCCATGAGGGTGGCAGAGGAACTGGTGTGGGGAGGAGAGTGTGGGGCTGTGCCTGGCCCTGGGGGTGCAAGCAGAGCCTCCCAGAGGGTCACAGGGAGACTTTCAGCCCTGGATGGGGAGTCACCCAGAAGACCTTTGGGGGCCTTTAGTCTTGGCCTTGGCATCTCCTCTGGTCCCAGTCCTGACCCCAGAGAGGGAAGGTGTCCAAGATCTGCATGTCTCTGGCCTGTGGCCTCTGCTGGGCAGGCCGTGCACAAAGGGACCTCGTTTATCCCCAAAGACACCCTCCATCACCGAGACACAGACTCTTCCCTTCCGAGACGACTGGAAAGGACTTGCTCCTTTGAGCCAGAAAACCCTGTAACTGCAAGGCTGCTCTCACGTCCAGTGTGCTCAGAGAATTACACCTCAGCCAGAGAATTACACCTCAGCACCAAGCTCTTTTCGCTAAAAGTCCCTTCCATAATTAGAGCTTGAGCAAATGGCACTAAAGTATACAGGAGCTCGCCTACCTAGATCAGGGCTCTCAGAGGAAAGATAAACTTCTTCAGGTTCAGAAATGGCAGCAAAGCACATTCCCCCATACTCCAAGGACAGCATCTGGCGGGTTAGCAGTGGGGCCAGGCAGGTGGGGGAGGCGGCTCTCTGTGAAGTGGGTGAAAGCAGAAAAGAGGACATGCCTCTACCTCTTCTGTCCAGGGCCAGGGGCCTGGGATGTGAGGAGGGACACAGGAAACAGATTGGTGCCAAGCCACAGGCGTGAGCCTCCTCTACCGAAGGGAGCAGGAAAGCCACATGGGGGTCTCCTGAGCCCACAGGGTCACAGGCACTTCTTCACTGCTCACCGAGCTCCCTTTAGATGGTCAGTGTGGTGATATCTGGAGCTGGCCCTGGAGTTTGAAAGGGCAGGTCCTGGAGAGCGTTGCCATTGGGACCCGTGGGCGGATTTGTGGAGGGATGTGGCGTGAGAACTGGCCCTCAAGATCTCCACCTGAGGAGGCCACCCTGGCTCCTGCCCGTCCTCCCGCTGTCTTGCTCCTGGTCCCGCTCATTTTCGTCTCTCTCAGCCGGCCCAGTGGACTCACCACCAGCAAGACCAGGCCCACCGTGGGCCCTGCCCTGGGACTTGGCCTCCACGTGCCCCACCTGGAGACAGAGCCACTGCCCATGGAATGAGGCTCGGGACTCAGTCCAGATATGGGCTGAGCAGGAACAATAGCACCCGGCATCAGTGACCGAGGAAGGTGTAAAGACCCTGTCAGACAACGCAGGGATAAGGCTTCTGCCCCAGTGATGGTGTGAACCCAGGGCCTGGGCTTGTGGAAAAGCTCCTCGAAAAATAATTTAGAGAAAAATAAAACCAGCAACCTCTTTATAAAGTACCCCCACTTGGGACACTGCCACCCCTCATGGCCAGCAGGGACAGAAGGGCATCCCCTGGTTCCCTCTCACCTCCAGAGGCTGCCTGTGCTGAGTCAACCGTGGTCCCTGAGCCGGAAGCTCTGTCTCTTGGGTGGCTTGACAGGGCAGTCATGCTGAGCAAATAAATCTACAAGGAAATGCCGAGAGCCTTGTCCTCCCAGCATGAGGCTTGCTTCCCCTTGATGCTTCACTGTCAGTACGAAAACCTGATGCACAGAGATGCTGTCTGCTCCCTGCTTCCTCGAGATCAGGCCACTTCAAATGTGGTAATGAGTCCATAATTTTCTCCACAGGAATTGTTCTCAACATCCTCTTTGCTGGTGTCTCCTCATTCATCCCAGCCCTGCTCAGATGCTCCCCCAGGAGGTCCGAGGTGCCCATCAGGGCCCAGCTCAGCCCTGGCATCCTCGTTGACTCAGTTCCCTCAGGATGGACCCCTTTCTAGCCAGTAGGGCATGGGTCCCAGCTCTCCCCATGTGGAGTGCAGGGGGCTTCTGGTGGGTTTTACTCCCATGGCAGCATTAGCCACGGAGTCATCAAAGTTTCCACCAGGTCTGGGGAGCTTGGAGTCATCAAAGGAAATGTCTGTGAAAATCTTGGGGTTGCTGTTACTTTGTCTGGGATTTCAAAAACAGCATTACCCAAAGAAGGAAACTAGACTGAGTCTGAGCTCCATAAATTAGCTCCGCCTGTGTGGATAAGAACAGATTTGTTGAACTCAATTTTTGCATTACATTTGCATAATACTCTCATTTAAATAATGAGAGGAGAAAGTATGGAGATGGGAGACGGGAGGCATGTGGCCTCTGAGCCTGAGGGCTGCCAGTAGAAGGAGCCCAGGAACAGAGCCGCTGCTCCCACAGTACAACCTCTGCTTCCCAGAGGTCACACAGCAAATGGTATTTTCTTGTTTTCTGGTGGGGTCAGTGGTGTGGGGGAAGAAGCATGCCCCAAGGCCCAGTCTCCGCTGCCCGTTGTCACCTGGTGGGGAGGTGAAGTTCCAGGAAGGCAGAAGTCTTGGACCAATGTGAGGTCTGAACAGCATCCGCAAAACCCCATATGCTTCCTCCATGTTGTATTAATCATATTTTTAAAATTTCTGTATTTTATGATGCTCTGACATCCTGGGGCTTCACTGACCAGAGAAGGGACTGCCCCTCCTGGGGCTAATTCCTGGGGACTCCCTGGTGTGTGCACCTTTCATGTGCAAACCACCCAATCCAAGCCCATGGCTCCAGCCACCTCCTATATGGGCTCTTGTACTCCCAGGCCAGTATTTTCCTACCCTAAATCACCCAGGGCCAGGAACCAGACAGCTAGAGGCCACACCTGCAGCTCAGAGCCCTCCAAAATTGTTGAAACGTCCAGCCCCAGGCCTGCTCAGCTGCTCACCCCACCTCCCCAGCTCCTTCCCACGATAAAGGCTCTGGGCCTGCTGGCCCCTCACTCCTGCTGCCTCCTGGCTGAACTGGGGCTTTCCCACATGGCCTTGCCTGGTACGCCACCCATCCTTACATTGCACAAGAGACCCTTGTCCCTACCGTGTTGCACAGTGTGTGTGGTACCCTGGCTAGAGGCCCAGCCCTGGAGTCAGACTGGAGAAAAATACGTTAGCTCTGCCAGTGCTCACTGTGTGCCCCTGGACAGGTAACTAAACCTGTCTGTGCTTGTTTCCTCATGTTAAAATGGGGACAATAATCAGATATACTTTAAGGGGTTGTGCTTATTTTGAATTACACAAGAAGAGCTGGAGTCAAGGAGTGTTGGCACTCATTGTTTGAGAGACTATCCCAGGGAGAGCTGGGAAGGAGTCGGGATGTCATGATCCGGTGCTGCTGAGGCTGGGGAGGTCAGAGGAGGCCCAGCGCTCACGGCACAGGGAGATTCAGACACCGGGCCAGCCCCTAAGGATGCTCCATCCAGAGTTCGTTCATTGCTCACTGACTCATTTAGCAGTTACATGTGTCGCCCAGCGCTTCTCTCATGGTGGACTCTCACCTTTAATGTGCTCTCTCACCAAGAGGAGATGAAGGCAGCTGACAAAGGCCCCCTTCTGAGTTCCTGCCAGGGCCTTGATTCCAACAGAGAAACTTTCCTCTGGGATTAACCACATGGTGTTGAGGCATCTCAGAATCGTTCAGCAGGAGGCAACACTTTGGCCATGGAGCTGGGGACACCAGCACAGGGAGGGGACACCTTGGCCATGGAGCTGGGGACACCAGCACAGGGAGGGGACACCTTGGCCATGGAGCTGGGGACACCAGCACAGGGAGGAGAGGCCCTGGCCATGGAGCTGGGGACACCAACACAGGGAGGGGACACCCTGGCCTTGGAGCTGGGGACACCAGCACAGGGAAGGGAGGCCTTGGCCATGGAGCAGAATGATTCCTAGTGGACCCACATGGGAAGCCGTGGCATGGCTGCTGCCGCACTCTCTGGGTCACTTGCTTACTCGTGTATTGCTTATTTGCCCAGCATCTGCTCTCTGCCAGACACTTTCCTGGGTACAGGGATGCAATATCCCTCATGAGCTCAGACACATACGGGGCAGCCAGAAAACACAGCAAAACAAAAGTGAACACTGTCTGAGATGGTGAGGAGTGCCAGGAGGGGAAATCATGAGAGAAAAAGCAGGAGTGCAGACCATGACGGAGGGAAGCGCTGGCGCCCAGAGGAGAGGCTTCAGGTGGTCCTGGGCTGAGGCAGGGGCTGGGCCAGGGGGAACAACGGAGGCTGGACGCAGAAGAGAACAGGGTGACCGGGCATAAGGCCAGGGGGAGACACTGTTTGAGTCTTGGATGGAGAGAGTGTGAGTTGGTTGCGAAAATCCTAGAGAAGCAGCTCTGGTCTGAGCTGCCAGGCACCAGGAGCGGGAGCTTGAGCACAGCTGCAGCCACCCACCTGAGAACAGCGCCAGCCCAGACCTCATGGGACGTCCTCCCTTTGCACTTGCTGCTTAAGGTCTCAGGGTGTCAGAGACGAGGACGTGTGTTCATGTGAGATCCTCTCCCTGGCGGGTCAGCTCATGAAGCAGGGAAGGCCACCCAAGCTGACGCTGAATTCCCAGAACTGCCCTCGACTAAGGACAGAGCCACTCCTACTCATGCTGCCCTCCGCCCCCACCTTGCCTAGTTCACAAGACAGGAGGAAAGAGAGAAAGAAACAAAAGTAAGATAAATAGCCGGACAACCTTGGCACCACCACCCGGCCCTAGGAGTTAAACAAAGTAACAATACTAACATCAACCCCTGGCCTAAACTACTTGTGTTATCTGTAAATTCCAGACACTGTATGAAAAAAACATTGTAAAACTTTCTGTTCTGTTAGCTGATGCACGTAGCCCCCAGTCACGTTTCCCACGCTTGCTCGATTTATCACGACCCTTTCACGTGGACCCCTTAAAGTTATAAGCCTTTAAAAAGGCCAAGTATTTCTTTCTCGGGGAGCTCGGCTCTTAAGACGCGAGTCTGCCGACGCTCCCGGCCGAATAAAAATGCTCTTCCTTCTTTAATCCGGTGTCTGAGGAGTTTTGTCTGTGGCTTGTCCTGCTACACTACCAAGCGGGTCTCTGAAAGGGGACCGTGAGCCCCACTGCAGGAAGGGACAAAGCTCAAAGCACCAATTCCCATTTTATCCTGGAGACCTAAGAGTCCTTCAAACATACAGAGGTTTTTTGAGTTAAAGAAGAGGAGAAAATGTCAAGAAAAAGGAAAGGATAGGAATAAAATAGACCTTGAAAACCCAATGGAAACAAACTAAATTTGGCTTCTGATAGTATAATTTCATAATGCTTCATTGAAGTGTCATGTACTTACAGAAAGTGCTCAGCAGATTTGGAAAACCGAAGCTTGCCCTGCGGCCGTTATCCGGACACTGAAGCAGGGTGTGCGCCTCCCCCAGTGCCTCTGTGGTCCCTCCAGTGTGGCCTCCTCCAGGGAAAACTGTCCTTATCTCAGCAGCACGGACTGGTTTCTTCGTGGAATTTCTTTTTCCCGAGGACCACAAAGGAAGCAGGGAGGCAGGGAATGGGGGGCAGTTTCCCTTCCTAAAATGACGTGACTGGAGGGAAAGGGGATACAGGCAGGAACCCTCAGCGAGCGCCGAGGAGCCGCACCGCCGTTCAGCGTCGGTCAGGGAGCAGCCACAGTGAGGCCGAAGTCACAGCTCACATTAAGAACAATTCGCAGTTTTAGACCACGTTTGCACATTCTTTTAAAAAAATTATGTTCTTGCATTATTTTTCCATATGGATTTTTAAACATGAGAGTGTTTAAGTCAATTGGATGGAAGTTCAACCTGGTCGTGATTACCTTTGACTTCATGAATTAATGAGTGCTAAGTAACTTACCTTTCCTTTAATCAGGAAGCAGTGGCCCTGCCTGCGGGTTGGGGGACACAGGCTCAGAGTGGACCACAAGCTCCAGATCACCTCTTCTGGTGCACATGTCCTGCTCTCAGGCCACACATTCACAGGGTCAGGCTGAGCGGCAGGGAGCACAGCCCCACCCTGTTTCCCTTAAAGTAGGGTATAGAGGATTGACCTAGTGGGGTCACAGAGAGCACCATGAGCCTGAGACCCAGGCTCTGGTCCTACCTTATCACGAACTTACTGTGGGCCTCAGCCTGGCCAGACTTCTCTCTGGGTCTCTGTTTCCCCATCTGTATAATGAAGCTGCATCTATAGTGTTGGATGGAAATTGAGTAAGGACTAGAGGGATGGGGTGTGGTTCACCAACTCCATATCCCTCAACAGAGCAGAAAGACAGCGTCCAGAGAGTCCTTCCAGAGGGCCCTGGGCCCATTGAGTCCTAGGAGGAAGAAACTCCCATTATCACGGTGCGTGCTGTGCAACCCAACAGCCTGGCTCACTGTGTCCGCTGGAACCACCGTCCTCGGGGTCAGCAACCTGGACACAGCCATGCTGTTCACAGAGAAGCAACTTTTCCTGGTTTCCCTTTCTCCTTACCTCAGGGACGGCAGTGTTAGAACTACACTCCCCTACACCAGCCAGGTGAGTGACTGCGGCCTTATGACTTGACAGGTCAGCTGGCATGCATTTGTAACGAAATCTGTGAAGTAATAAAGCCACAGACTCCATTGCAAAAAACATTAGCAATCTCTCCTCGCTAAATCACAACTTTGATAAAGTGATTTCCATTCAAAAGACGTAGTGCAATTATGGTGCAGAGCTGAGATCCCAGCACAATTTCATTTACAATCAACCTGGCATCTCCAATGCACTAACTGAAGCATTATCGCTATTGTCTTCCATGTGAAATACGCACAAAGTATATTTCCTTCCCTTTATCCAACCCAGGAAATAGCATATTCTGGACATGTAGCATTCCAATGAATGTGGCAGAAGGCCACGGGGACCACCGACCCTCACACCTGAGAGGATCCTGAGGCCCATGGAGGTGGAGAGACTGCCCAGTGCACACAGCTCATGTCAGTGCCTCTGTGATGGCTTTGCCCCTGGTGACTGTCACCCCAACATCTTACTGACACACACAGAGCTCCTGGCTCCGTCCTGCCACCAGCAAACTGTGCATTACCAGAGTCTCCTCCCTGCTGCTGCACTTGGGGGTTATAAAGAGCACTTAGGCCTGCAATAGCTACGATTGCACCCCTTCACTCCAGCCTGGGCAACAGAGTGAGACTTCATTAAAAAAAGCGCATGGCTAACTTGATGCAAGAGCAGCACCTAAATCATAGACTAGAAAAAGCAGCCATCACATGTGAGAGTGAAGCTACAGAAACTCTCTTTTGGAGGTAGGAGCAAGGCAAAGATATGCCCTCTACCCTTTCTACACAACCTCTGGTAGAGTTCCTGGCTTGTGCAATAATGCAAGAAAATGAACTAACTGTGGAACAGTGGGTCAGGAATAAGACGAAACCATCATTCTTTACTGACACTATGAAAATCTACATTTTAAAAGGTCATAACAAATAAGAGAGTTCAATTGGACCACAGGACCAGTAAACAAAACTGTCAGCAGTACCCAATTCATAATTATAAAAAACAATTTCATTTGACATCAACAAAGTTCTCGGTTACCTAGGAATACACCAAGTAAGAGAAGTGTAACAGCTTTATGGAAAAATAAAAAGATCGGTGCAGAATACTTTTAAAGATCTCGATAAAAGGGGAGGTGTGGGGAGACCTGCGGGGTAAAGCAATCAGGTCTCCCCAAGTGAGGTCATGAAGTCAATGCCGTTCCCACAAGCCACAGCCCTGGGGGCACCTTCACATGCATCTTTGTTTATGTGCTTTTTAAAACTTGACTGGCTGACTCCAAAAGCAATACAGGACAAGAATAACAAAGATAATTTGAAAGGAGAAAAAGTAAGTTCAGGATACATTATCCCAGATATGAACACATCAGATAAACCCGTTGCAATCACAGCCACATGATATCTTTGTAGAAGAGACAAATAGACCAATGGAAAAGAATACAGAGCACCAAAGAAGACCCTCCCATGTGCCAACACTTCGCCTGTTAGGAAATAAATAGATGTTTGGGCAGCTGGCTCTTCATTTGGAAAAAAGATACCTTTAGAGCTCTACCTCAAGTCATACACAAAGGTTATTTTCAGGTGTACCAAGAAACTTTATAAATATTGCAAGATTTTTTAGATGAAAATATAAGAAAATATATTCTGAATACATTTTGTGGATTTCACAAAATACAGAGAAAAATCACATGATCAAAAGATTAATAAAGTTGACTAAAATTTAATAATAAATGTATCTATAATAAATTTTTAAAAATAATAATAAAATCTAAACTTTCCCTTCCACAAATGATATAGAGACTAGGATAAGGTATTTGTAGAACATCTTGTGAATGAAGATTTCTGCTGAGAGGACTTAAAGGTTTTTAGGTGGTGCTGGCCCCCTCTTGAGTCTGCTCGACTCTTAGGTCAAACTGGTTTCCCTGTACGGCTGAAGCATCGAGTGCCTTTCCACTCCACCCTCACAAGTGTGCAGAGGCAGCTGATGTGTGCTGTCACTCAGACTGAGTGCAGAATTCCACAAGGGGACGTGTCTCCCATGAGCCAGGCAGCAGGAGCATCCACACACTTCAACAATGCTACTCCCGTCACCAGCTTCCCAAGAAAAGATGGTTATCTTCAGAACGTGCTGTGTTATGAACATGACACAATCCATTATGTTAGTTAGCTTAATGGATTCATTATTAATTTGTTTTCACTAGTTAATTACTTAATGTAATGGCTAATACTGAGTGTCAACTTGATAGGATGGAAGGATGCAGAGCATTGTTCCTGGGTGTGTCTGTGAGGGTGTTGCCAAGGGAGATTCACATTAGAGTCAGGATTGGGAGAGGCCAAACCCCCTCCACCTGGTGGGCACCTGCTAATCAGCTGCCAGTGTGGCTGGGATAAAAACAGGCAGAGAAATGTGGAAGGACTAGACTGACTGAGTGTGGAAGTATAGCAGAACGAGCCACAGACAAAACTCCTCAGACACCGGATTAAAGAAGGAAGAGGTTTTTTATTCGGCCGGGAGCGTTGGCCGACTCGCGTCTTAAGAGCCGAGCTCCCCGAAAAAGAAATACTTGGCCTTTTTAAAGGCTTATAACTTTAAGAGGTCTACGTGAAAGGGTCGTGATAAATCGAGCAAGCATGGGAAACGTGACTGGGGGTTACATGCATCAGTTAACAGAACAAAAAGCTTTATAATGCTTTTTTCATACAGTGTCTGGAATTTACAGATAACACAAGTAGTTTAGGCCAGGGGTTGATGTTGTTATTATTATTATTTTGTTTAACTCCTAGGGCCGGGTGGTGGTGCCAAGGTTGTCTGGCTATTTATCTTACTTTTGTTTCTTTCTCACTTTCCTCCTGTCTTGTGAACTAGGCAAGGTGGGGGGAAGAGGGCAGCAGGAGTAGTAGTGCTCTCCCTCCTTATCCCCCCCTTTGAGAATTTTCACTAATTAGTGGGAGTTCTCACTTTTATTTTTATTTTCTGAGTCTCTTTGCAAGATAGAACGGTAGTGTTTTATGTCATATACTTGTGCTGAAGTTTTCTGATGAACCATGGTAGCTACAAAACCTTTTATCATTTGAAGGAACAAGTGTAATACACAGGGGAGCAGCAAGTAACTTTCTATTACCAGTAATATACTTATAATGAGGGCGTTAAATTTTTATAGCTGGAAACTATTTTCTAAATGAAGACCTAGAATCAAACCTGTGTTAAACTTGTACAGACACATGTATCAACTTTGTCATGTCCTAAGCAGGTTAGTTTTGTCACTGCGTCTTAAAAGCTTTTTCTCAGTGAGTAACACAGTTTTTTTTTAATAACAGAAGTTTTTAAGAGCCAGATACTTGAACTTGAGGCATCTGTTTGGGGAAAGAGTTAAAGTTATCTTGAGGCATTAACTCTTTTGCTTCTGAAGGCCATTGGTCTCTTATGTTAGCCTTTTAATAAACATAACATGAAGAAACATCTAGGCTGCCAGCAATGTTTTCAGCCAACTGAGCAAATAGGCTTTTTCTGTTTTTACTAAAGAAAGAGGTTCTGGTAACTTCTGGTTTATATGTTTAAAGAATGACTGTAAGACCCGGAATTGTTGCTGGGCTGGACAGGTCTGGGTTTCCTAAGTAGTATGTGTAGAGTGGGGACACCTTATATAGGTGTTTCTTCTAGCGTGGTTATGGGGGGTAGTAACAACAAAACAATGTACAGCATATTCATATCCAGCAAGGGTAAAAGAGGTCCTTACTTGGGGAAAAGGTTGAACACAGCGACAGAACAATAGGAAAACAGTTAGTATTGTGGGAAAACTATTAAGATTTTTAACTACATTTACTTGCTTCATGAGTCCTCAAGCTTTGGCTGTGCGTAGACTAGTCAGCTGCCAGTGTGTGACTAGAGCAGGGCTTGTTGTCTCCTCGAGCTTCAGCCATGCGTAGACTGGTCAGCCTCCAGTGTGTGACTAGAGCAGGGCTGTTGTCCTCAGCAGCAGCTTGGTCTCATTTCAGGATCAGTCGGGTTGGATGATCTGTGTCCTGCTGGCTGGTCCACTTGTCCTGAGCTGCCAGTGTTAGCTGACTGTGGTGGATCCAAGACACAACACCTGCAACTTTAACAGCAGTGGGAGTGGACAAGGTTACAGTATAGAGCCCATCCTATATGGGTCTTAGAAAAATTAGATTTTACTTTAAACAGAGTCACTAGATTTAAAGGGGTGTCAGGCTTATAGGCATTTCTATTTATTTAATTATGAACACTTTGTATGGCTATTTTTTAAACCTGCATTTGCTTTCTTAAGGTTAATTTCTTTAGTTTCTGGAGGTCACCTTTAATTTGACCTATGATTTGGGGGTGGCCGACCAAACAAAATTTTATAGGGCAAATACCTAGTTTGTTTGGTGGGGGTGCACCTGACTCGGAGGAGGACCATAGGCAAAAACCTGATTTTTATCTTAAACGAGCAAACAAACACTAGCATGTACAATAGTCTCCAGCATAGGGTAGTTCTATAAAGTCTATAAGCAAGTTTTCACAAGGTATGGCTCTTTTTACTGTTTAAGTTGCTTAGAGGAGGGGTTTTTCTCCCCCCAACCCGTAACTCTATTTAGTGGCTTAGTCTTCAGTGAGAAATTGGAATCCATATACGGCAGAATCTTGCTGCTTTTAACTTCTAATGTGACCATGGGCTCCTGGGAGCCTAAAGAGAAGGTACTTAGTCTGCCCCAGTCTTTACATTTTTCAGCTCCTGTCAGTCTGATCAGAGCAGTATTTGGTTCCTTCAAGGTGCAGCAGCCCTTGGCCAATGGCCTCTTTGTCTTGCGGCCTTGGCCATTTCCTTTATTGCCTTTTTGAACATTTACTCTTCTAGTGTCCTTTCTTTTTGCATCTTGTACATTAATCTCTCTAGCCTTGTCCAGCTCTTGAATCCTTGCCTAACTTGACTTCTTTTACATTTACATCCACGTCCACGTCTTCTCACATGACTAATTTCTCTTTTTTTTTTACATTTACTCTTAGTCTTTCTTTTTCTTTTTGCTCTTTCACAGTTTACTGATGCCCAAGGCTGGTCCCGGAGGTCAGGTCTGCCAGAGTAAACTGAGTCCAACACTTCTACATAATTATGCTTGACAGGGCTCTCTGATACTGGGAGCAAGGTGGTGGGTTCAGGGTGTTACAAACTTCAATAGTTATACGGGAATTTTCACAGAGCAAACTTTGGTACTTGGTGAGTCTAGCATTCATTAACCAATGATGTCCTTTAGTATTCATTAAAGTCACCACAGCATGGGGGGCCTTTGTGTTCAAGTTTTGCCCAAGAGTCAGCTTATCTGCTTCTTGTACTAGCAGGGCAGTTGCTGCCAAGGCCCTCAAACATGGGGGCCATCCTTTAGAAACCCTGTCTAGTTGTTTAGAGAGGTAGGCCACCGGCCTTGGCCAGGGCCCCACAGTTTGGGTTAAAACTCCAACTGCCATCTTTTCTCTCTCTGACACATACAATGTAAAAGGCTTTGTCAGATCGGGTAGCCCCAAGGCTGGGGCTGACAGAAGTTTTTCCTTTAACTTATGAAAGGCTTGCTGTTGTTGGGATCCCCATTCAAAAGTTCCCAGTCTGCCCCTTTGTGACCTCATACAAAGGCTTGGCTAATGTTGCAAAGTTTGGGATCCACAGTCTGCAAAATCCCACAGCTCCTAAGAATTTTCTCACCTGCCTTCTGCTCTTAGGCTCCGGTAGATTGTAAATGACCTGCTTTCTTTCCGATCCCAGGCTGCGCTCACCCTGTCAGATAGTAAATTCCAGGTGACGTACCTGCTGTCAGCAGATCTTAGCTTTTTTTCTTGGACAGTTTATACTCACAGTCCTCCAGGTGCCGGAGTAGGGCATCTGTTCCTTTGGCGCACCCGACTCCCGTGGGGTATCCCAGCAGAAGGTCATCAACGTACTGGAGCAACATGCAGCCTAGGTCTCTGGTGGGAAACTTCTGGAGGTCTCGAGCCAATGCCTCCCCGAAGATGGTGGAGGAGTTCTTGAACCCTTGGGGAAGCCAGGTCCAAGTGTACTGAGTAGTGACACCTGACTCCGGATCTTCCCACTGAAAGGCAAACAGCTTCTGGCTCTCAGGGGCTAATCTGATGCTAAAGAAAGTGTCTTTCAGGTCCAAGCAGGTGAACCAGGTGTCCTCAGCTGGCAGCAACCCCAACAATGTGTACGGGTTAGGTACTGTTCGATGTAAAGTCACTGTAGCTTGATTAACCAAGCGCAAATCCTGTACTGGCCTGTAGTCCTTGGTCCCTGGCTTGGGAACCGGCAGGATGGGAGTATAACGGGTAGAAAGGGCGCACACACACCTTTTCAGTTTATACCAAACCAGATTCAAAACCAAAATCAGAGTATCCAGAAATCCAAGCCAGGTCAAAACCAAAACCAAAGTATCAAACAATTCAAGTCAAGTCAAAAACAAAAACCAAAGTATCAAGCAATTAATTCAAGTCAGAAACAAAAACCAAAGTGCCGGTACAGGCACGCTGTGGGTGATCAGGCCACGCTTTCACTCAAATGGAGTGGGCAAGTTCCAAAGACTAGTCTTACCAAATTTCAGATGTCCAGACTTAAAGTGCCAGTTCCTTCCCAGTGTTCAGCCACTGTGTTGATCCTCCACGGGGGCCTGCTGTGCACTGCTCTGAGGAGGCGTTCCACTGGGGTAAATGCCTACCCGGGAGCACTCTCAGGATCCGCATCGCTCAAGCTGGCCAGAGTCCCCCGAAGGGATGCTCTACAGGGCAGGCCTAAGCTGCCTAAGGGGCTGCCTCGATCGTCTGCTAATCACTTCGATTCCGGGTCAGGGAACCAAGAAATGTAGCAGGACGAGCCACAGACAAAACTCCTCAGACACCGGATTAAAGAAGGAAGAGGTTTTTTATTCAGCCGGGAGCGTCCGCAGACTCGCGTCTTAAGAGCGGAGCTCCCTGAGAAAGAAATACTTGGCCTTTTTAAAGGCTTACAACTTTAAGGGGTCCACGTGAAAGGGTCGTGATAAATCAAGCAAGTGTGGGAAACGTGACTGGGGGCTACATGCATCAGCTAACAAAAAGTTTTACAATGCTTTTTTCATACAGTGTCTGGAATTTAAAGATAACACAAGTAGTTTAGGCTAGGGGTTGATGTTATTATTATTACTTTGTTTAACTCCTAGGGCCGGGTGGTGGTTCCAAAGTTGTCTGGCTATTTATTTTACTTTTGTTTCTCTCTCTCTTTCCTCCTGTCTTGTGAACTAGGCAAGGTGGGGGGAGGAGGGCAGCAGGAGTAGTAGCGGTCTCCTTCCTTAGAAGGACTAGACTGGCTGAGTGTTCCGGCCTTCATCTTTCTCCCATGCTGGATGCTCCTTCCCCTGGATATCAGACTCCGAGTTCTTCAGCTTTTGGACTCTTGGATTTACACCAGTGGTTTGCTGGGCGCTCTTGGGCCTTCGGCCACAGCCTGAGGGCTGCACTGTCGGCTTCCCTGCTTCTGAGGTTTTGGGACTCAGACTGGCGTCCTTGTTCCTCAGCTTGCAGCCTACTGTGGGACTTCACGTTGTGATCCTGTGAGTCAACACTCCTTCATAAACTCCCTTCCACGTATGTCCCATTAGTCCTGTCCCTCTAGAGACTAACACACTTAGGATTTTAAATTGTTCTCCATTTTCATTTGTAACGTGGTAAATGTCAGCAGATAATGCTCATCAGGGTTCTCAATCACTTTTTTTCATTGACACATAATGGCACATATTCGTGGAGTTCACAGGGGTGCTGCAGTACACAGAATGAATCGAGGATTAGAACAGGGTGACAAACACATTCATCATCTCAAATGCGATCATTTCTCCTCCTAGCTATTTGAAACTATAAATTATCGTTAGCTACAGTCACCCTACAGTGCCAAAGAACCACAGAACTTATTTTCCCATCCAGCTGTAATTCCATGTCCCTTAACAAATCTTTCCCTATCCGTCCCCTCTCCCTCCCCTTCCCAGCCTCTAATATTCTCTGTTCTACTTTTTACTTCTATGAGATCAACATTTTTTAAAGTTTCCACATATCAGTGAGAACATTTGGTATTTAACTTTCTGTTCCTGGCTTATTTCACTTATCATAATGTCCTCCAGTTCCATCCGTTTTGCCGTGAATGACAGGATTTCATTTTTTTTTTAACAGATGACTGGTACTCCACTGTGTGTATACACCACATTCTTTATCCAGCCATCTGCTGTTGGACACCTACGTTGATTCCATATCTTGACTATTGTGAATAGACATGGGGCTGCAGATACCGGTTTGATATACCGATTCCTTTCCTTTGGATAAATGCCCAGGAGTGGGATTGCTGGATCTTATGGTAGTTCTGAGGTGGGGCAGGTGAGCTCCAAAGTGGGGCTTAGTCCGCAAAGGTTCTTGCCTTTGCCCAGGAAAGAATTCAAGGGCAAGCCAAAGGAGGAAGAAAACAGCTTAATTAATTAATTTATTTATTTAGAGATGGAGTCTTGCTCTGTCACCCAGGCTGGAGTGCAGTGGAGCGATCTCGGCTCACTGCAATCTCTGCCTTCTGGATTGAAGCAATTCTCCTGCCCCAGCCTCCCAAGTAGCTGGGATTACAGGCACACACCACCACGCCCAGCTGATTTTTGTATTTTTAGTGGAGACAGGGTTTCAGCATGTTGGCCAGGATGGTTTTGAACTCCTGACTTCGTGATCCACCCACTTCAGCCTCCCAAAGTGGTGGGATTGCAGGCGTGAGGCACTGTGCCCGGCGGAAAACAGCTTTATTGAAAAGGCAGTGTTACAGTTCTGAGACTGCCTCCGCAGAGCAGAGCTACCCTCTCTGCCCTGTAGGAAGAGAAGAGCAGCTCAGGGCAGTTTTGTAGTCATATTTAAACCCACATTTAATTTCCTGCAGATTAAGGACAGTTTATGCAGAAATCTCTAAGGAAGGGATGGTAACTTTGGGGTCACTGAGTCATTGCCCTGGAAAGGAGTGGGAACTCCCGGTGTTGCCACGGCAATGGTAAACTCACACGGCACTGGGGGTATGTCTGAATGAAAGCTGTTTCTGCCCCAGCCCTGTTTTAGCTAGTCCCCAGTCTGGTCCGGTGCTCGAGCCCCACCTCTGGCGTCAGTCCCACCTCCTACCTCAGTTCTGTTTGTAGTTTTTTGAGGAACCTCCACACTGCTTTCCACAGTAGCTGTACGGGTTTACATTCCCACGAACAGTGTAAAGAGTGCCTTTGGTTATTTTATATCTTTCTGATGAAGCCATCATAACTGGGGTGAGGTGATATATCAGCATCGTGGTTTGACGCTGAGAGGAAACAGGTTGAGCATCTGTGGTGCTGGGAAGTTCTTGAATGCCACCCTCAGGAGTGACCCTCTAGGGTCATGCTTCTAGGAAGATAGGGGTCGAGGAAGGGCTTCCAGCCAGGGGCAGACCTTACCAACGTGTAGACCCTGGCAGCAGGAGAAGAACTAGATGTGGGGGAGGAGAGTCAGACGGGAGAGGATGCGCTGGTGGCAAGTGCCCTACCTGCAGACGCTGCAGTCCTCCCCGAAGTCCAGGCCCACTGCACTACAGGGAGCAGCCTGGCAGCCTTCTCTCAGCCGCGGCCCTGCTCAGCACCTCTTGTGCACGTGGAAGGGGCTCCATGCCCTGCAGAGGAGCAGAGGAAGGGGGGATGCAGGGAAACAGAAGCAGGTAGAAAACTAGGTGGGCCACAAATGGCTGGGATCTTCCCTCCACCATCGTGTGTGGGCTGGCTGGTCACTGTCCCCAGAGCCTCGACGACTGCACCTGTGAGATGACACCTGCCTGCCCACCTCTGAGCATCCCAGAGGTGCCGCCGCCCCGGGTGAGGCCAGGCTGCTGGAAAGGGCTCCAGACATTGTCACACACGGAGTGGGACAGGATGAGCGTTCCAGCCTTTCACTGAAAGTTCTGTTTATACATAGCTGCCAAACACCTTGGTGTGTGGACTATTCCTCCAAGCCGGGAAGGAACTTGTCCCACCCAAAATGGGGCAGCGCTGGGGCTCAGCAGGAGACTGTCACGCCCCCAACTCAAAGCAGGTGTGTGAGGAGCGGGCAGCAAAGGGGATGCAGGCCCCCATCCCGATGAGTTTCCATTCACAGCAGGACTCCCTGGAGGTCCTCAACCAGGTGGCCCCTGAGTAGGGGCCTGGGGACTGGCTGGAGTCAGCCGACATCAGCTGGAGCACACGTCAGAGAAACACAATCCACTGGCCTAGAGCTCCCGTCCCTGCCCTGTCTCTAACTTGGCCTTTGATGCCTTTTATTTTTCTTTCCTCAAACGCACATTATTAACTGCAGATGCCCAGCTGAGAAGATGAGAGAAAGTTAATGAAATTACACGAATGCTTTGCTGAGTTCCCTTTCATACCACAGCTTGTTAAGTTAAAACAGCAGCGTGAAGGGTGAAGTTCTCTGTGAAGTTTCTGGATGTGGCCCTGGCCTCAGGGAGGCTTGTGAGGTGGTCAAGGAAGCCTGGTAGAAGGTGTTTCATAGTGAAGACACCAGTCACACGTGGGCCTTCCTGTGTGGCCTGTTCTTTCCCTTGCTGGTCTCCTGTCTCCAGTGCTGCCATCCCTGCTGCTCATCACGTCTGTGGGACTGACCACTCCCTGCTTTGACACACCCCGCTCCTTGTCCTCCAGCCTGGACTCAGGGACTGACCACTCCCTGCTTTGACACCCCTCACTCCTTCCCGTTCCTTGTCCTCCAGCCTGGGCTCAGGGACTGACCTCTCCCTGCTTTGACACACCTCACTCCTTGTCTTCCAGCCTGGGCTCAGGGACTGACCACTCCCTGCTTTGACACACCCCGCTCCTTCTCGCTCCTTGTCCTCCAGCCTGGGCTCAGGGGCTGACCTCTCCCTGCTTTGACACACCTCACTCCTTCCCGCTCCTTGTCCTCCAGCCTGGGCTCAGGGGCACTCTCCCACAGGACTGTAGGGTCATTTCCGTGACTCAGTTCCTGGTTTGCATGTCACACCCCACCTCCCTTTCTGCAACTGCCCGTCCTCTTCATATCCAGTTTTTATTTCTCATGTTTTTTGTTTATTTTCCCTGTAGATGTGTGAGCCCTGTGAGGAAGGAAACCCCAGCTCGTGAGACATTGACTAGTGTGTGACCTCGAGCAAGTTGCCACCATCAGTCAGATGGGTAATGTGGTGCCTGCCTTTGGGGCTGTGATGGGATTGAATGAGCACAGCTGCATGTTTGTGAGTGTCTACATGTGAAGTGTGTTAGTCTTAGAGCATTGCACATGATAAGCGCTGTTATCATGACCATTGTCGGCATTCACTTCTGTGTACCCAGCACCTTGCACGGAGCCTGGCACGTGGGAACCCCGGCTGACAGAATCCAGTGCACGGAAGAAGGAGTGAGTTAGCGGAGGAGTGACGGTGTCCGCACACGGGAGCTCGCCCAGCGTGGTGCAGACGGTGCTGTCAGCCCGAACCTCTGTCATGTAGTTGCTTTTTGTTTCAAGTTCCTCGAGTGAGTAGTAAATACTTCAACCAGTCAGAGTTCTCAAATAAAGCTCAGTGACATGTGTAGTGATTCATTCAACGTTTACTCTGCGCCTACATAAAGTAGGCTGAGGCTAGAAATGGCAACTAGCACATGTAGCATGCCTTGGGGATCGAAATATAACGGAGGAGACAGCGTGTGAAATGAATTTTGCAGGCATCTGAGGCCTAAGATCTCAGGGAAGTGGCTGTGGGACTGTGGGGCCACTGGTGGTCCTTCCAGATGCTACAGATGACACCCTGTGGCCCCTCTTCCCACAGTGGGTGACTTTTATGAAGTCCTCGGTGGCTGCACGTCATCATTGGACAGCCCAGCTTGAACCACAGCCACTTTACTTCACTTCCTCAGCTGTGAAATGGGAACAGGAATGGCAGAGCCTGCTTTGGAGGCTGTCTGAGGAGTGAGCAGGAAGCTGCATGCTGTTCACGTCTCTTCCTCTTCTCCAATAGTCCTTATGTTGTCCATGGCGTGGGCTGGCCAGCACCGGACCTCAGGGCTTCTGATTGTGCCATTTCAGATTCAATGAGACTCATTTATCCCACTGAAAGCTCAGGTAAGTCCCTTATCTCCCCAAATCAGCACCCTGTGAAATCCTCTTCTTGCAACCGCCTCAGACAGTTCGCTCTGTAGGTTTAATGAACGATATTCTGCATTTATCTCAGCTACTGCAGCCCAGGGTCTGGGGAAAGGCTGAGGGTGGTCTGAGGGCTGTGCTGGATGCTTTTTCAGGCTGCCAAAGCCTGTTCTTGGAGGCAGCTGACCTCGTCAAAAGGAGTTCAAGCAAGGGGCTGAGGGGCCGCCTCTCCCCAGCAGAGCAGACCCCAGAATCCGTCTGGCCTCCCTCGCTCAGGCTGGGGACCCCCCGCCCCAGCACCCATCCCGCCACATGAGGCTCTGGTCTCCGTGTCTGTTCCTTTACAACAGTTTACCTGGAATGCCCTCAGGGAGAGAGGACTGCATCCAAGGGAAGCCTGTGGGAAGTGCTTCCACTTCTGCCATGTGCTGACTTCTCCAAGCTTAGCCTCAGGACCATTGAGTCTCCCTGGCTTTGGTGGCGAGGACCAGCTTCATGCCCCACTTCCTTGTGCCTGGGCATGAGATGGACAGGACACTGGCCCTACCATTCCCAGTGCAGGCATCTGGGGCCCAAGCAAGGAGCGCTTTAGTGTTAGGGAGGGGCTATCATTGTTCTTGCTTCCAAGTTAAACTATAAACTAAATTTCTCCCCAGATTAGCTTAACCTCTTCCCAGGCATGAGCACGACAGCCCACCTGTGAGGCTACAGGCAAGGTGGAGTCAGTCACCCATGGAGGAGTCACTTCCCTCGCAGTCCTAAGCTTTGCAGAGGTGGCTGCAGTCTCTCTCTCTGGTCAGAACGCATGGTGCAGCCATCGGATATCTTTGCCAATGGACAGTAGCAAGAGGGGTGGAGAAAAAGACCGGAGTGTGGAGAGTCCCACCTCACTGAAGGCCGGCGGAGGGCGTGGCTTGGCAGGATGGTGTCCAGTGTTGAACACAGGAGGAGCCCCGGTGAAGGGAAACCAGGTCGGGAGCATCAGCTGTGTGAAATCATGGAGGGAATCCTTGTTCTCTCGCTGCCTCCTTGGGTCTGCCGTCTCCCTGTCCCTCAGAAACTGTCCCTCCTCGTGGCTTGCTGACTGTGCTTTATGAAACTCACACTCACGGTTTCCCGTGTTTTCCGAAGCAGTGGTAAGTCTGGTTCTGGACTGGTTTTGTTTCCAGATGGTTCCCTTCTGTCTTTTTGCTCCCCACTTCCAGCGGGCACGTGGTTTCCCAGGGCCTCAGGTGTTCTGTCTGCTCTAGGGGAGGCTGGGACGTCCGGACTCTCCTCACAGAAGCTGAGATGTTTTGCTGCACCTTAGGGAATGGGGAGCAGTGGGGAGTCATGGAATCCCTGGTCTCTACTCCACCCCCGAGCCCCTGCTGAGAGCCTCCCTGGGGGTGGCCCAGGCCGAGATCTCCCCAGCTGGCCCTCCTCGGGGCTCCTGTGTCTGAGACAGACAATCCTCTGCTTGCCCGCTGTTCCCCAGCATGTTTCCAACTCTGGCAAAAAGGACAGGAAAGTTGAGGGTTCCCGTCCAGTGTCTGTCTCCAGGCACAGTGTCTCAGCACCAGCTCTCAAAGCTCCATTTGCTCACCTGGGCAGCTGCAGGAGGTGGGGGAGGAGCCAGGAGTGCAGCAGCCCCCTGAAACTTCCCAGGGTGGCTGGTTTTGGGGGTTATCACATTAGTTTTCTCCCTCCAGTTTTAGCCACTGTAGGCCCGTTTGTTCACAGAGTTTTACCAACTTCGGCTCATTTCATTAACTTATCAGAGGGGGGAATTCTGAGGTCCCTAAACCAGAGGCTTTCATGGATGTGGCTCCCACTGTGGCCCTGGCAGGGAGGGCCCAGGAGCCCCAGGTGGAGCCTCTGACCTAAGGCCTTTGGCTCTAGAGCCTGGAGCCTCGCTGCAAGGCTGCCTGCGAAACAACCCAGCCTGGAGCCCAGGCTGCTGGTTATCTGAAGACAGCCTCCCCGTAAGATTTCTCTGAGACAAGAAACAATTATGCAAATTATCCTAATTCTATTTTAAAGAATACAGAGATTGATTGAAGAGACAGACCATTGACGCAGGCAATGCAGAAGGTGTTTCCACGCTAATCTGCCTTCAAAGGAGAGGGATTTTGTTTGTAAACTTCAGACCCAGAAAATTGATTGTTCTGTCAACTTTAGGTAATTATCTGTCCTCCCTGAGGCACTAAGCTTAGCAGAAATGTTCTTTCTCTGAATCAGTACTGGCTTTGGGTCTCTGTTGGGTTCCCTGTGGAGTCTAAATCAGAGATTCCCCCCAAAGCAGTGGATCAGGAGCCTTCCTCCAGTCACAGTGTCCACCCTGCCTGCAGGAGAATGGACAGAGGGACCCTCACTCTGGATGACTGAAGAACTAGAACCCAGGCTCCCTTGATCTTCTCTCCCAAAACCTGATGACATGGAGACCCTCCCCCAGCTGCAGGGGCAGGTTCGTGCTGTAGACTGGGGGGAGTCAGCGTGGGTGGCACGTGAGTGTTTAGCTCAGGTGTGGGCCTCACAAAATAGTCAAAACAAGTCAGCCAGGACTGCAGCAGCCTTCACTGGGTGAGAGACGCCGGCACCATGGCCCCAGCCTGACAGCTGGGCAGGCCACGTAATGTGTGGGGCCGAGTGGAAAGTTTGCTCAACATCATGATCTTCCAGGTGGCAGCAGCAGAACGTTACACTATTCCGGGGCCCTTCTGAGCACAGGGCTTGGTATGACCGCACAGGGATACCTGGCAGGCCAGGTGCAGGGACAGAGCAGTCTGTCCTGAGGCCCGCAGGTCCCCAGTCAGTGTCTGGCACCAGCTGGGCTGGCTCAGTTCCAGGGGACTCCCAAGGCTGGAGGCCTCCCTGGAGCATCATCCTCAGGGATTTCCCAACAGGAGCAGCCTCTGGCCTCAGATCTGTCCTTGCTTGACTCATAGATTATCACTCAGACTGAGGAAATTAACAGTCAGTGATTCCTGAAAGGGTGCCCAGTGCAATAGATAATTTTCAAAGTGAGTTCATCAGGAGATTTAATAGCCAGGTAATGTCCATTAAAACAGCGACAAACATGGGGAGGAAGGGAAAGTTCCGACCAGAAACTCAAGCTGGCTTGACCGTTGTTCTCAGCGGCAGAACAGAAGTGGGCGTTTTCATTCTGGGGAGGCATCAGCGATGCCTTCACGCAGCCTTTCAGCCGATTCCTCCTGGGTCCGGGCCACAGGCCTCCCAGTGTTGCCAGCCTCAGAAGACATCTGTGGGCAGGTTCTGCAGAGGGAATCTGAGGCTGTGGGGGATGAGCTGTGGGATCCCATGCAGGGAAAGGCAGGAGGCAGCACCAGCTCCTTCACCAGGACCTGAGGGGACTGTGGCTCGTCAGGGGCCCTTGAGGACCTGGAGACCCTGTACGGTGTTTGAGGAGTCTGGCTACATTGGTTTATTCCAGTTTAGGTGGCTGAGGGGAGTCTCAGTGAAGTCTTGGGAGTTCAGGGCTCCACTGCCGGCCTCTGGGACAGCAGCCCCAGTGTTCCCGGACCCAGGCCTTGCTCCTCCCTGCTGAAGAACGCCCACTCCGCTCCTAGATGTGCACCTGTCCTGAAGACACCCGGTCTCATGCTCTTCTCTGCAGCACCTGAATTGGGCATTCCTGGGTGACTCAGTTTAAGTTACTTTCACTTTTATCCACTTTGTTTCCATTATTTCAGCCATACATGTCCCTTGCATATGCAGGATGATGGCATCTAAGAATAAAGGACCATGAGTCAAAGTGTTTCCTCTTCCTTCCCTGTCCTGACCTCCTGATCATGAACTAGTAGAAATAGATCAGCATCTCATGTTGTGTATCTTTTGATGCATCCAGATAGATGGTTATATTCATATAAGTCAACCTGCGCATCCAGCACATCATTTCTAGTTGTCGTCTCTAGTAAGTTTGCATCTGGTAAATGCCAGTGTTTCATTAAATGGCTACATTGCACATGAGTCCATCTGTGGGGCAGAGTGTGACAGGTTTTGTACATCCTTTATAAAGACACTCTTCAATGCTGCCTTTTAAAATACAAACGTCAAATCCTGTAACTAACCAACCTATGCCTTGTTGGAGGACTGACTTTTCCAACAATTACTTTACGAAGGGCAGTGAGACGCGTCAGATCTCCCAGCGGCCCCCAAGTAGGGACGATGACAGTCAGTGGTTCTTTACTGACACTCGCTCCGTGGCAGGTTCTCCTGCAGCCCTGGCTGTGGGCAGCCCTCATCTAACAAGATGCTTCTGTCCATGGGTGGAGGACAAAGGCCTATGGGCTTGGGGAGTGAGTTCTTCCGTCTCCTACATGACCTTCACCTGCTCACCTTTCCCATGAAGTGCATCTAGGTTGGAAGGAGATGGGGATTCCCACGGAAGCCTGGTCCCTAAGTGACGCCACTGCTGCCCTCACCAGAATCCCCTGGGCTTGTTCCACAATGGTCCATCACGGGGTGTAGAGGCAGACAGAGTCTTGTGTGTTCTAACTTGTTCCACAACGGTCCGTCACGGGGTGCAGAGGCAGACGCGGTCCTGTGTGTTTTAGTCACGTCTGTCCTACAGTGTTGCATTCTTCTAATTTCCACGCACATCTTTGCATAGGCACGTTCCCATTGTTCCCGTGCCAATGAGTGGTCTGCAAGGTTCCAGAGTGTTTCTTTAGTCGGTGTCATGCTGTTGGATATTCGGGGTTTTTAACCTAGTATAAATAACATTCACATTTCTGAAAAACAGAAGAGTGTTTGTGATTAAGATATCATCTTAGTGGATATTAAATTGCTGCATCTGATTTCATTTCTCTTTCCCAAATAAAGGGTCAGTTGTGTGGGCTAGTCTTATTCTGCACGTCCCAGAGGTAGAAAGAAAGACCTCCTGCCTGCCTTTCATGGAGCATGAGATTATGGAGGTGTCCAGTCTCAGCAAACAGACCCCACATTCTTTTCCTTCACTGACTCAGACGCAATACGTGGACAGGCCCAGATATTATCTTTCCCTCACGTTCATTAACCTCCGGAGGTTACGTATCACCTGACACACAGAAATGCAGGCTCCCCGTTTGGCTAAGCGTCAGGTGCAGCCACAGTGCTTACCTATGTGCACGTGACAAGGTGCTACCAGATGCCACCAGCGCAGACAGGCAGCAAGCCCACCTCGTCAGATCCCCAAATGAGAAGGAACTCTATGGAGCCCAAAGCTGCCAAGATGGGTACAGCAAAGCTTGCAGCTTTGCACGTGAGTCACCCTCAGACTCAGCCAGTTTATTCTCCTTTGCAGTCCATTCCGAAAAGTCCAGGCAGATCGTGGCTAAAGACTAGAGAATGGAAGGTGGAAGGCAGTTGGTGCTGGAAGGAGAGGCACGTTGGTGGCATTGGCAGGGAGGAAGAGACTGGAAACTGAGCAGCAGATCTGAGAAACCAAAATGCTCAACAAATGAGGGCAGGTGCCATGGAGCTACTTGCCTGGGTCCAAGAGCCTAATTACCTTTTTGTTCAGTAAGTTCATGCCCTGCAGTCGTCAGGGAAAATAAAACACTGACTGGGGGTCAGTCTTTTCGCTTTCGGGCAGAGATGTGTGGAACTTATTTTTGAAATGTGTCGAGAGAGTGACTACCTGTAAAACATCTGTGGTTAAAACCTTGGCTGCACGTTCTTCCCTCTGTTCACCAAGCCTCTCTCCCCAGGTTTGGAAGAACTCCCATGTGTGTATTCCCATAGCTCTCCTCAGATAAACAGGCAGGCAGACAGATGCAGAGTTGCTGAACGGCCCTTCTGTGGTCCAGGACAAATGATGTAATACAAAATCAGGGCCTTCTGAGAAGCACCAAGGCTGTCCTGGAGGGACACACTTTCCAGTCTCTGTGAAAAAGACACCCTTGGCATTTCTGCAAGAATCTGTGTTTCTGCCTGCCCAGCCTCCTTCTTCTCTGGGTCACACCACATGCTTTTTCAAGGAGGACATCCCTGCTCCCTGTCCCTCCCAGTTAAGAAGGTTCAAAGGCTGCACTCATTACCTAAGCCAGACTCGTCAGATACTCTCTCTAAGAACTTGCATGAGAGGAGGTGGGAGCCTCCAGGGAGTGACCCTGAGCTGTGGTCTCCAGGCCCCTGCACTCCTGTCTGTCTCAACCTCAATGGCCAGCTTGTCCTGCAATTCCGTGAGCTGCCCACATCCTCCAAATAATATTCTTCACTGAACTCTCCAGAGGCAGACTCTGTCACCATTGACCAAATAAACCAGCAGACAAGGGACCCCTAGGAGCCATAAGGACAGGATTGAGTGGGCTCAGTGACCACCTCTTCTGCCACTGGCTTCACTGTGCTCTTCTGCCTGCACCCTGGGGAAGCACAGAGAGCCCGGGCCTCTCACATGCTGACCTGCTTGGTCCTTAGCGGTTTTCCTGTCTCTGCCTTTTAGCATCAGTAGTAACAAGAACAAAGGCTTCTCAAACAGAGGAAGGCAGACAGCCTGTATTTCTAGGTCAAGATCTCAGGAGCTGTGGTGGAAGATGAGGGTGGATGTGAGTCAGCACACCTTGTCCCCCAGCAGCCCTGCTCTGCCCTCAGCTCTTTTCCCTGGTCCTGGTGGGCTTGATTTAGCCAGAGCCCATGGGGCCTGGAGCCCTCCCGGATGGGGCCTCCCGTTGTGATCTCCCGCACGTCGGCACTTCTCAGAAACAGCATCCTCGATGCTGCCATCATTACTACCATTTATTTTATTACTCTATTTGATTTACTTACCGTGAATTTTACTGTTTATGAATATATTTCAATTCACTCATGTTTTCACTAAAATTAATTTTTTATGAAAATTACACAGAGACACAAAAACTGGCAAACAGAGACACACGATCTGCAGATGGGAGAATGTGAAGCATGGTCAAACATGTTGAGTCCTGCTGTGCAAAGACACAACCATGCCCCAGGAAGCCACATGTGTATTTATCCTGGGGTCTGCTGGCTCTCAGGATTAGGGTCAGGGTCAGGGCCAGGGGTCAGGGTCAGGGTCAGGGTCTAGGGTTAGGGTCAGGGTCAGGGCCAGGGTTTAGGGTTAGGGTTAGGGTCAGGGTCAGGGTCAGGGTTAGGGGTTAGGGTCAGGGTCAGGGTCAGGGTCAGGGTTAGGGGTTAGGGTTAGGGTTAGGGTCAGGGTCAGGGTCAGGGTTAGGGTTAGGGGTTAGGGTTAGGGTCAGGGTCAGGGTCAGGGTTAGGGTTAGGGTTAGTTGTGTATTCATTAGTTGTGTATTCATCTCACAGATGTAAACTTCTCTTTGCATGGGGCAGTTGGGAAACAGTGTTAGGGTACAGGAAGGAATTCTTTGGGGCGCTCTCAGGCCTACAGAGAAAAAGGAAATACTGTCAGATGAAAAATCGGAAATCAGTTTTCTGAGAAAGTGCTTTGTGTATTCCACTTACTGATTTCAAAGGCTCATTTCATTGAGAAGTATGGAAAGTATACAAAGCCATATTTTGGAGACAACTGAAGCCTTTGGTGGACTGAGATATAGCCTCAGCTGAAACTGAGAAGTTGTCAATAAATTACTTTGTGATTTGTGCATTCCATTCACAGGTTTAAATCACTGTTTTCTCTTAGCTGTGTTGAAATCCTGCTTTTGTAAATTCTACCATGGTATAGTTCAGAGGGCTTGAAAAAGGCAGTCTAGTAGAACCTTTTCGAGGAAAAAAATTTTTCTCTGATGCTTTCATTATGCTCACAGTGTTATATGTTTATTTGCATTAAAACCAGTTTGTATCCTCTGTCGATTGCATGAAAGGATATTATTGGTAAACGGGCCAATGGTGAGAAAAGAAATATCTTTAAATAAAAACTAGAGAGAAACGTTATTAGAAACTGTATTATCATTTTTGGATATCTCTCAGAATAAAACTTTCTGTTAATAAATATAAAAATTTTGTGTACCACATTGAGAGGAGCTCAGACATGAGGCGGCATGTCCTGAGTGGTTTCCTGCCATGTGCCAGCTATGGCATGGTGAGAACTAGAGTGTGGCGAAAGTTGGCCAGCTTTCTTGGTATAACTGGAGCAACCTCCGCATTTAGTGGCCCTTCAGCTAAGCTCATCATTTCCTGGGCTTTCAGTGCGAGCCGCCTGCTGCTTGAGTGGGACCGGCAACCATGCCCGCCAGAATTCGCACTAGCCCGTGCCTGCCATCCTAGTTCTTGCCTGTGTCTCTGCTCCAAACTCGTGACAAGCAGAGGTGGATTCTCCAGTCTCGGCCAGCCCAGGATGTGCTCGTTTGTGTGGCGAGCTAATGGTCCCCTCAAGCGCCTCCAGAGTGGGCGTGCACTCCGAGGAGATCCTGAAGCTAATGTTCCTAACTTTTGTCACCGCCCAGCATATTTCAAATTTCCATCTGAAGGAACTTTGCCATAAGGGTCACTACCTCCCCAATATTCCCGTCTCTGGTAACATAAAGTGTGGTTTTCTTTTTTCTTTTTTTTTTTTTTTTTGAGACGGAGTCTTGCGCTGTCGCCCAGGCTGGAGTGCAGTGGCCGGATCTCAGCTCACTGCAAGCTCCGCCTCCCGGGTTCACGCCATTCTCCTGCCTCAGCCTCCCGAGTAGCTGGGACTACAGGCGCTGCCACCTGCCCGGCTATTTTTTGTATTTCTTAGTATAGACGGGGTTTCACCGTGTTAGCCAGGATGGTCTCGATCTCCTGACCTCGTGATCCGCCCATCTCGGCCTTCCAAAGTGCTGGGATTACAGGCTTGAGCCACCGCGCCCGGCCATAAAGTGTGGTTTTCAAACTCCTCTATCAAAATAATTTTTTTCTTTTAGATGAATGTAGGTGACAAGTCAGCTGTCTGTTAAAAAATGGCCAATCAGCAGGATAGGCGTGTGCCCAGATAAGGAATAAAAACAGGCTCTCCCAGCCAGCCACAGGCAAACCCACTCAGGTGTCCTGAAGCTGCTTAATGAGCCAGATGCAGCCTGGTAGCTGGAGCCACCATTAAACAAGATCTGAAGGCTCTGCAAGTGTCGCTTTTTGTGGAGAGACCAAAGCTATTTGGACACAGCTGATTGAAGGGTTAAAGTTCAGTTCTTTTTAGCATCTTCCCAACCTGGGACACTTCCTCCCTTGGGGTGTGTAGGGGTTTATTTTTGAGTTACAGAGCCTTTCCTGCCTCTCTTAGCAGAGGGCAATGGGTAGATCTGTCCTCTCTGTTCCAAGGATTTGAGCTGTTGTGAAGGTGTGAGACATCAGGCCCAAGACCCATTTGTTTTCTGGTGAAATATTCTGTCATTCAAAAGAGAGAGTTACATTCAGGAAAATACACAAGAAATTGGAGTGTTCAAGGTATTGTAGAAAGAAGGATAGATTAAGTGCTGTTGCTAACAAAGATTCGTGGAGAAGCCGCATAAGCGTACACTGGTTTTTCACTTTGGAAAGGAAACCCCCTTCAATGGTTTTTTAGTGCTTAAATGCTCTTATAACATTATTGCCCTAATTATCTATTTTTGATTAAAAATTGGATAACAAGTGTAAGCATCCAACTTCGGGAACAGAACACATGGCCATGGTGTTGATTTGTTGACCCTGCTCGTGGAAGATTGGATTAACGTGGGTTCCATTTTGTTGTTTTTTTCTGACCTCTCCTCCAATCAGTGGGGCAGATTGCCAGTTCGTTGCTGTCTCCTGTAAGACGTGGGTGGGCAGTCCGGTGAGATTTTTGGGTTCTGCTCTGCTTTAGAGATCCAGCGCCTTGGTGGTTGCGTGTCTAACCTATTTTTTACCTCTAGGGAGAATTCACTGTCTGTAAGTGAACGGCTGGCTAACATTTGTATTGGCAATAGAAGGGTTTTTTCAGCATGTTGGCGAAGCTGGTCTCAAACATTTGACCTCTGTAGATTCGTGTGCCTCAGCTGCCATACCGCTGGGATTTCTAGGCCTCTATAAAATGCGTGTGTATATTGTTTGTAACTGGATACCAAACAATCCCAAATCATGCTAGCTCAGGATTGGAGTTGGAAGTTTTTAGACTGTGTTCAGCGGAAACATTCTTCTGGGCTGAGTTTGGCGCCTGTAGGTGTAAGTGGTCAGTTGTTTCTGAATTAGGTGGCCATGCTTCTGGGACGAGCTTTCTGTAGACTGAGGCTCTTTGGCTTTTCTCAGCATGCTATTTTTATCCTCCGGAAAGCTAAAATGGGCTTGTTCTCATAGTCATGGAAGAATTCTGAATAAGATAACAGAAGCATCTAGGCCTTTTAAACCTGGGCCCCAGACTGGCACACGGTGCCAGTGCAAATATGTCAAGCGAGATTCAAGGTTTATATACATTGTAGGAGGTGCCTAGTGTGAAAACTCATTCCCCTATCAAAAATAGCCTGAGTTATTTAAACTTCTCAGAGAAAAACTGTCCGTTTTACATCCGTATCCACCTGTGTAAGTAGGACGTTGGGGGGTTCTGTGTTTTTTGAATGGGAAGGCACATTTTCTCAAAAATGTGAGCTCTTTCTGTGTTTATCAATGTTTTCAATAGACCAAATGAAAATATCAAGGTTTTTAACATTTTTTTGTATGACACCTGCTCTCTTTCACTATTGTGATGACATTTTTAAAAAACTCTCATACTGCACTGAAAAAATCGCTTGCTCCTCTATCTAGCAAGACGTGCTATTGATGTCTACAAATTAATTGCTTACAACACAAATGGATGGAACATTAGTAGGAAACCCAGAAACGTTGAAATTATGTTAGAAGGATTGATGAGAAGGAAAGCATGAATTATTAATGAAAAACATGCATGCCGTTTGTAAAAGGGGTAATGAAATTTTATTTTCCACACATGCGTTCCTGATGGACTACAGATTGTAATTTTTACAGATGCAAGTGAGTAATATACCAGAAGAAAATACAAATGCTTATTTTCCAGTTACACTTTATGTTGACTTAGGCCATCCTAAGAATGACCACATAAGCAGACATCTGAAGGCTGATTTAGCCAATTAAAATTAAAACAAGTTTTTTTCCAGGAAAACAAACAAAATAAAAAAGATTACTTGAAAACTAGTAACTATATTTATTTATCTATTCAGATTAAAAGACAGTGTCTTTTTTTAGGGAATTGGTTATATTCCTTTTATGAGCCAGAATCTCGCTTCTTTATCAACAAGGTTGGTGTCCAGTGGCACAGTCTTGGCTCCCTGCAAATTCCATCTCCCAGGTTCAACAATTCCCCTCCCTCAGTCTCACAAGTAGCTGGGATTACAGGAAGTTGCCAGCATGCCCGTCTCTATTTTTGCATTTTTCGTAGAGAGGGGTTTCACCACGTTGGCCAGGCTGGTCTCAAACTGCTGACCTCAAGTGATCTGCCTTCTTTGTCGTCCCAAAGTGCTGGGATCACAGGTGGGCACCACCGTGCCTGGCCTATATTGTTTATTACATATCATATGATGTATTACAGCTTAGGTATACCATATAGAACAGCTATATTATGTAAGTCATATAAATTATATAACATTAGATTGAAAAGTAATATAGATAAAGTAATAAAGTATATTCACTTTATTTTTTCACAGTAATTATTTTAAAATGAACACATAGAATGGATACTATAAATTTATGTTTCCTGCATTGATGGAATAATAGGTGACCACTTAAAGGGGCAATAGATGCAAAGTATGTCATATTAAAAGATGTAGTTTTTGTTATAACTAGTGAGAAAAAAATCAGTTCAATTATACTTACACACAAAATTATACTATGGTTTTTGTTTCAGCAAAAAATATGTACAGAACATAAAATTTGCAATTTCTGAGCATTTGATTTTAAGTTTTCTTCCTTTTCCTTATCTGTGATTGCTGAAGTGATCACGTAGAAAACTTCTGGTAAAAGTTTTATTATAAATCCTTGGGAAGAGAGGAATGTGAAACATGCACTGATGAAAACAATTTCTCAACTTCTATTTTCTATTATTTTATGTATTATTATCTGCTTTGAAATTTTATCCTCTTCAGACGTAACATGGGAAGGTTTTTTCATCTGTTTCCAGATTTTGTAATGTATATTCTGTTATGTACATGTTTTCCTTGTATACTTATTCCATTTATGTGAACAATGATAGACTAAACATTTCATTTTACTTGTATTCTTTAAAAATAAACGTTACACAATTACTATTGCAAAAACATTGCCTTTATAGGTGTTTTTTTTTTTTAAAAAATTGAACTCCCAACTGTAGCCATTTTTTCTTTCCTTTTATTTTTCAAACATAACCTAATTACCTGTTATGCAGCAAACATCCTATTTTTTTTCAGCACTCTTTTCTCTAAAAAAAAAAAAAATTCATAATTACCTGCCCTGCCTTCACAAGCTGAGAGATTTGAAGTAGGAATATTTGGGAACTTCATCTCCTTGAAACTTTATCACCCACCTTGTTAAAAAAAAGCATTTCTGAAGTTAGAAAATTGTAGAAAATAACCTTTAACTGCCCTTTCAAAAGCTTTATCAGTCTTAAACACTAATGTTGATCTTTGGAAATTACTTATTTGCATATATTCTCTAAGTATAAGTGTTGAATAAAATGAGTCAGACATATTCAAGTGAATCATGAGTTTCGTTTGGTTTCAAGTTGTTTGAAAAAATCAAAGAATTGTTAAAAAATGCATTATTGTTACCTCAGTGGTTTTTTTCCCCATAGTACCTTTAAGAACTAAAATGCATTTAAAATACAGTCCTAAGCCTAGAACTGCCCTAGACCGTCTGAGTTGCCATATTCTACTTCAAGTAAGCTCTCATAGATTGTGTGATGCCCATTATTTTATGAATCAATAAAATAATTTTTAAAAATGCTACAAATGATAGTTATAATAAATCATGAATTATAAGTGTCATTCCAACGTCAGAAGTGTGAAAATGTGGCCTACTCTTTAAGAAAGCCTGCAAAGTAGGTATAATTGTACCGTTTTAAATAAAATGTTCTTGTTTAGTAGTAATACTAAGAATTATACTCTGTCTGGGTGCTGTGGCTCACACCTGTAATCCCAAAACTTAGGGAGGCTTAGGTGCAAAGATTGCTTGACGCCAAGACTTTGAGATCAGCCTGTGCAACAAAGTGAGACTTTTACACTACAGAAATTTTTAAACTAATAGCTGGGCATGCTGGTGCATACCTGTAGTCCTAGCTACTCAGGAGGCTGGGATTGGAGGATCACTTGAGCCCAGGAGTTCAGGCTACACTTAGGTATAGTTACACCACTGCCCTCCAGCCTGACCCAAATGGTTACTTCGTCCCAAAAAACAAAAAAAAATCTTACAATTATTGAGTTGTTGGAGAAACTATTGTAAATATTTTGCCTAGTTTCTCATTTAGGCATAACAATGCTGTCCTGTGAGATCGCTACTATGGTCATTTTTATTAATGAGGAAGTCAAGGTACAGAAAAGTTAAGCAATATTTGGTGACAGGGTTTGAAGTATGACTCAAGCCTTAGTTGAGCTGAATCCAGAGACTGAGCTATTTCTATTCCAATAGGCTGCTGTCTTCATTTAAGGCAGTAGCAATAAGAACTAGTAAGTTTTGTACTATCTTCTAAAAATATTATTTGCATGAAGGCAGCGGAAAAAAACACTAATTCAGTTTTTACAATTACATGAATAAGTTTTGAGATATAGCGCCACAGTTTCCTTAAATGTCCTCTTTGCACTGTGTCAGTGGCCATGTGAAAGAGGTCACTCTCCTGGGTAACAGAAAATGCTAGATTGATATTTGTGACAAAGAAAACAGAATGCCTTTGATACAGGGCTATTTAGAGCCAACTCTTTCAGCATGACTGGGCTTTCATATACTTATATAGAATTGAAATAAATTGATCTCATTTAAATATAACTAGTTACTGGAACAATGGGAATAATGTATATTGAATTCTTAAAAAATTGACAATCTATTTCTTCGTCTAAAGCGGACAGGCTGTCCACTGCCAGAAAGAGCTTTTTGCCGTTATTCTGCTGGAACATCGTGCCAATCTAAACCTTAAGGATATTTGTGGTAACACTGCTCTCCATCATGCTGTGTATAGGGGACAGCAGAAAAAACTACTCTCTTATTGTGCAAATATTGAAGCAACTGACAACGTATAGATCTATTTTTCCAAAATATTTGTTTAACACTGACATAGGTAACGTTCAATTTTTTTTTTTTTTTAATTTGGAAGCTCAACCATTCCCTGAATGCAAATGCAAATTATTTTTAAATAAAATTTTTTAAAAAAATATTGATACATTTAAAGAAGCATGAAAGGGTTTTATAAAATGCACTTCGGATAATATTTGTGAAGTTGTTCAAGGGTAAACCTTTTCAAATTTTTTCTATGCAGTCTTCTTTTAATTTTCTTTTCTTTTTCTTACTTAGTGTAAAACAAACAGGAAAGAAACTATGCCCTGGAAATAGGCTTCATCTTAAAAAACTCAAAAACTAAATAACTTACAGTACATATTGCTGCTGATGATAATTTTCTGAAACACTGAGTCTAAAGACTCCTCGCAGAGAAATCTACGTCTTGGTGGGAAGGTGGGAGTTAAGGAACCTATTAATAGCAAAAACCAAGTGAGATTTTTTGAGTTTACTAGTTCCTGTTCTACCCAAACCCAGGAAAATTAACTGAAGCTTTTACAAATGACACTATCCTTACTCTTTTCTCATATGGGTCACAAAAACCAACTAATAAAGGGAATTTGCCATGTGGCTTAGAGAAGAGAGGGAAGTGATTGCTGCACTAATTCTCAGCACTGTGCACGTCAGTGACCAGAGAACATTTTGTTAAACATCTACAATTGTTGGCTTTCCCTGAGGAGTTTGATGTAATAGACCTAATAAGGCCTGAACTGTTTAAAAACATGTCCTTGAAGCTGGGCACAGTGGCATGTTCTGTAGTCCCAGCTTGAGCCTAAGAGTTTGAGTCCAGCTTGAATAACATAGTGAGAATCTTGTCTCTAACAGCAACAGGCAAAACAAACAAACCCTCAAGGTTCGGATAAACGCCTAAGAAACCCAGAATAGATAAGTGCAATATACAAATTTCTGTATCTCAAAAACTGTTAGAAATCTCTAGAAGAGTTGGAATTTGATAGCTTCTACTTCCTTCAAAGTACTGCTTTTCAATCTACTTTTCAAGACTTATCTGTCTTGTTCTACATCTGTGACTGGGAAGTGAACGGAAATAGTATTGGCAATCCTCTGAGCTTACAGAATAACACCTTTTCCTTCCAACCATTAGTTATTCACTACCATTCAGAGAGTCCTTAGAAATTTGCTTATGGGGTAATCTTTCAATAGGTAGAGGCTGACCCTTTCAGGATTTGGTGTCCATTTGTCGCCATGTAGGTGATTATGTATCAACAGATGTTCATTACAAGTTAGACTTTCTCAGAATAGTAGCAAATCCGAAACTATTTCTTTTTGGTTGAGGTTGTATTTATGAACTATCTCAGTATGTTTGTTAACTTCATAGAGTTTTTTTTTTTTTAGCATTAACCAAAATGTCAGTTTTAAACACTGAAATCCATGAATGTAATAAGAATACAGATAGGGATTCTTACAATATTTAGTTTATAGCAGTCCTGTGAAATAATGATCTATTTGGTTAACGATCTGGGAAAATCATATACAAATATATTTTAAATGAATGAATGTTGGAAAAATGCTTGAAGCAAGTATTGTTATGAGTCTTTTTGGCCATTTTTACTGTATATGAGAGCCTGAATTTTTGGTTAAAACATGTGACACTAGAGAAACAAAATATTTGACATGCCAACACTTGGCTTATACGCAACCATTTAGTAACATATTTATACCAAATATAAAATCACCAGGGCTATATCTAATGTGGTACCCGGATTTGTTTGCCTCTATAAGTTGAATCGCCATGTACAATTTAGAAGACTCGTGTAGAAATCTGGACTTCAGGCTTAATCCTAAAAAAATTTCAAATCTGGTGTCTCCTATCACTGTTTGGCCTACTGTGCAGAGGTCACCTCTTTATAGCAGGCATGCATTCTCCAGTTTGCTACTGTGCAAACCTCAGTACTTCCCTCACTCAGGTACCCTTCCTTTGTCCTTGTAAGTAGCTGAGTTTACAAATCTTATGTTGTAGTATAATGTTGATAAAGATTTCAAGTTTTTTAAGTCAGCGTGTATTTTGTTCATAAAAACTGTAGTCTAGAGGGCATATAACTCCCTCCGTTATGGAGCTGAATTTTAGCATTTAGAAGTTTTTAAACCTCTTTTCTTCAAATATACCACAAATAATCATCTGGCCATAAGAATACCTAGAAGCTTTATTTATTTAGTCAACCGCTGGCCTTAGCAGTACGCTTAACCACCAACATCACGGCAAGTCATTTACTCATGCACCTAACTGGAAGTACTGCATTAGCCTTATAACTATTAGGCCCCAACCACCTCAATTATCTTCACACTTCTAGTACTCTTAAGCATTCTGGAAATTGCTGTTGCTCTAATTCAAGCCTATGCCTTCACACTCTTAGTTAGCCTCTACCTACACGACAACACTTAATGACCCACCAATCCCATGCCTACCACATAGTTAAACCTAGTCCCTGACCACTGACAGGAGCCCTCTCAGCCCTCCTAATAACATCGGGCTTAGTTATCTGATTTCACTTTTAGTCCAACACCCTATTATTATTATTATTATTATTATTACTAGTGAGGCCTGCTAACTAATAATATTAGTTAATGATGGCGCGACATTGTTTGAGAAAGTACTTACCAAGTACTTTTACCAAGTACAACACCCGTCCAAAAAGGCCTCCGCTACGGAATCGTACTATTTATTATTTCAGAAGTCATCTTCTTCACTGGTTTCTTCTGAGCACTTTGCCATTCTAGCCTCGCCCCTACCCCACAATTGGGAGGCCACTGACCACCAACAGGCATTATCCCCTTAAGCCCCTTAGGAGTTCCACTTTTAAATACATCTGTACTACTTGCATCAGGAGTCACAATCACTTGAGCCCACCATAGTCTAATAGAAAATAACCGAAAACAAATAATCCAAGCACTTCTCATTACAACTCTACTAGGCATTTACTTCACCCTCCTACAAACCTCAGAGTCCTACGAAACATCTTTTACTATTTCTGATGGTGTCTACGGTTCAACATTCTTTGTTGCCACAGGCTTCCACGGACCCCCACGTCATTATTGGACCAACTTTCCTCACTATCTGCCTCATCTGCCAACTACTGCATCACTTTACATCCAACCACCATTTTGGCTTTGAAGCCGCCGCCTGGTATTGACACTTCGTGGATGTAGTCTGATTATTCCTATATAGTTCTGTCTACTGATGAGGATCCTATTCTTTCAGTAAAAACCAGTACAGTTGACTTCCAATCAACTAGTTTCAATAGCATTCGAAAAAGAATAATCAACCTAGTACTAGCCTTAACAATTAACACCCTACTAGCCCTACTAGTAATAACCATTACATTCTGACTGTCTGAACTCAATACCTATATAGAAAAATCCAATCCTTTCGAGTGCGGCTTTGACCCCCACTAAGCTCCGCCCATATTCCTTTCTCCATAAAAATGTTTCCTAGTTGCCATTACCTTTCTACTATTTGACTTAGAAATTTCCCTACTACTGCCCCTACCATGAGCCCTTCAAACAACCAGTCTTTCACTAATAACTAAATCCTCCATTTATACTAATTATCATTCTTATTCTTAGTCTAGCCTATGAATGAACCCAAAAAGGATTAGATTGAACTGAATTGGTAAGTAGTTTAAATAAAACAAATGATTTCGACTCATTAGATTATGATAATCATACTCACCAAATGCCCTCCATCTACATAAATATTATACTAGCATTTACTATCTCACTCCTAGGCATATTAACCTACCGTTCACATTTAATATCATCATGCTTGCTATGCCTAGAAGGAATAATAATATCACTTTTTATCATAAGCACCCTCACAACTTTAAACATACATTTCTCCTTAGCTGACATCATACCCATTGCTCTATTAATGTTCGCTGCTTGTGAAGCCGCAGTAGGCCTTGCCTTACTAATTCTCTCAATCTCTAACACATACGGCCTAGATCACATCCACAACCTAAACTTACTCCAATGTAAAAAATAATCATTCCTACACTCATACTACCACCAACAGCGTGATTCTCCGGAAACAATATAATCTGAGTCAACATAACCATGCACAGCCTAATTATTAGCCTCATTCCCCTAATATTTTTCAACCTAATTAACAACAGTCTCTTCAACCATCTTCTGATCTGCTAACAACACCCCTCCTAATATTAACAGCCTGACTCTGACCTCTCATAGTAATAACAAGCCAATACCACCTACACAATGAACACCGCCCCCCCCCCCCACGGAAAAAAACTCTACCTCTCTATAATGATCTTCCTACAAATCTCCCTAATTCTAACATTCATAGCCACAGAACTAATTATATTCTATATCCTGTTCGAAACTACTCTCGTCCCAACCCTAATCATTATTACCTGATGGGGGTAACCAAGCAGATCGCCTCAACGCAAGCACCTACTTTCTATTCTACACACTAACCGGCTCCCTCCCCCTGCTCATTATACTACTCTATACCTACAATACTCTAGGCTCACTAAATATACTACTACTAACACTCACAGCCGAAAAACTAACGACCACATGATCCCATAGTCTCATATGACTAGCACGCATTTATAGTGAAAATACCCCTCTATGGCCTGCACCTATGACTTCCCAAAGCTCGTGTTGAAGCCCGCATTGCCGGATCAATGTTTCTTGGCACAGTACTTCTAAAACTAGGCGGCTACGGCATAATACGACTTACCTCTCTCCTTAATCCTTTAACACAATATAGAGCTTACCCCTTCCTCATACTATCCCTATGAGGTATGATTATAACAAGCGCAATCCGCCTACGACAAACAGATCTAAAATCGCTCATCGCATATTCCTCCGTAAGCCACATAGCCCTAGTAATCATAGATAGCCTCCCTCATCCAAACCCCCTGAAGCTTCACCGGCGCAATTACCCTTATAATCGCCCATGGGCTCACTCCCTCCATACTATTTTGCCTAGCAAACTCTAACTATGAGCGAACACACACAGCCGCATTATGATACTCTCCCGAGGACTTCAAACCCTACTCCCGTTAACAAACAGCCTTGTGATGATCTGCAGCAAATCTTACCAATCTTGCCTTACCCCCCCACTATCAACCTGATAGGACAGCTCCTTGTAGTAATCACCTCATTTTTTGATCATGTATCACCATTGTAGTTACAGGACTGAATATACTAATTACAGCCCTTCACTCCACATATTTACCACAACACAACGAGGAATACTTACACACCATAATTATTAACATAAAACCCTCTTTTACACGAGAAAACACACTAATATTTATACACCTCTCTCCCATTGTCCTCCTATCCCTCAACCCCAACGTTATCCTAGGCTTTATCCCTTGTAAATATAGTTTAACCAAAACATTAGACTGTGAATCTAACCATAGAGGCCTACTACTTCTTGTTTACCGAGAAAGTTTGCAAGGACTGCTAATCCGCGCCGTCATGCTTGAGAACATGGCTTTCCCAACTTTTAAGGGATAACAGTTATCCATTGGTCTTAGGAAACGAATACGTTGGTGCAACTCCAAATAAAAGTAACAACCATGTAATATCTCCATCACCATAATAACACTAACCTCTTTAATTTCCCCAATCACCATGACCTTTATCAACCCTAACAAAATACACCTATATCCAGATGATGTAAAAACAATAATTCTATTCACCTTTATCACTAGCCTCCTCCGCATAACCCTATTTATTTTCCTAGACCAAGAGGCAGTTATCTCAAGCTGACATTGAACAACAATCCAAACACCAGAGCTGTCACTAAGGTTCAAGCTAGACTACTTCTCCATGATATTTACTCCAATTGCAGTATTTATCACTTGATCTATCATAGAATTCTCACTATGATATATAAGCTCAGGTCCAAATATCAACCAATTTTTCAAATGCCTACTTATCTTTCTCACCACTATATTAATCTTAGTCACCGCCAACAACCTCTTCCAACTTTTTATCGGATGAGAGGGCGTAGGGATGCTATCATTGCTGCTAATCAGTTGATGGCATGCCCGAACAGATGTTAACACAACAGCAATCCAAGCAATCCCATACAACCGTATTGGCCATATCGGCTTTACTCTAACCCTAACATGGTTCCTCCTACACTATAACTCACGAGACTTCCAACAAATACTTATCCTAGATTCCAATTCAAACTCTCTCCCACTAATAGGCTTCCTTTTAGCAGCAACAGGAAAAATCAGCTCAACTTGGCCTCCACCCCCTGACTTCCCTCCGCTATAGAAGGCCCAAACCCCAGTTTCAGCCCTACTCCACTCCAGCACCATAGTCGTAGCCGGAGTATTCCTGCTTATCCGCTTCCATCCCCTGATGGAAAATAACATACTGATTCAAAGCTTCGCACTATGCTTGGGGGCCATTACCACCCTGTTCACAGCAATCTGTGCCCTAACACAAAACGATATCCAAAAGATTGTAGCCTTCTCTACCTCAAGCCAATTAGGCCTGATAATAGTCACTATCGGCATTAACCAACCACACCTAGCATTCCTACATATCTGCACCCACGCCTTCTTTAAAGCCATATTATTTATATGCTCTGGATCTATCATCCACAGCCTTAATAATGAACAAGACATTCGAAAAATAGGAGGATTATTTAAAATAATACCCCTTACCTCAACTTCCCTAACCATCGGTAGTCAGGCACTCACACGTATGCCTTTCCTTACAGGCTTCTACTCCAAAGACCTTCTTTTCGAAACCGCAAACATGTCGTATACCAACGCCTGAGCCCTATCACTCTCATTTGCCACCTCCCTAACAAGCGCCTACAGAGCTGGATCCAGCCTCCTCAGCCTAGCAGGAGAACCCCGCTTCTCAACCCTAACTAATTTCAACGAAAACATTCCTACGCTACTAAACCCAATCAAATGCCTCACAACCGGCAGCCTATTCGCAGGATTCCTCATCACCTATAGCATCTCTCCCACTTCTCTCCTTCCTCCATAATAATATATATATGTGTGTGTGTGTGTATATAATAGATATTAAATATATACATATATTAAATATCAATTAATGTTTAATATTAACTATTTATATATCAAGTATATAATAATATATATTAGTGTATATTATTATATATTGTATATTATGTATTATATATTATATATTATACATAAATATACATTTATATATTAATATATAAATAACATTAATATACTTTACAATACATATATTAACATAAAGTATATAATTTTATATATAAATGTAAATATTTTGTGTATATATGTAAAATCTCATTAAAATAGATTACCTAATTGTTTCCTATCACTGAGCACATCAATCACACCAAGGGCAGAACACTAACAGGTATCAAAACCTGGCTTGAACATCTACGACTACTTTTCCACCTCCTCAAACTCTGGGCCAGCAGATCCGTGCTAGGATGCCCGATCTCCACGGCCCTCTCCAACTAACAGACAAGACAAAACCCTGCTTTTATTGTTTTTCAGTTCCATGAAGGCAAGGCAAGTTCACATTTTCCTATTTCCAAGACATGGACCAACAACATGTAACATCCCCTTGTTACTCAGTTCTGCTCTCATTCCAGAGCTCACCAGATTTCTGGCTATGAGGTAGACCGACTCATTGCTATTTCAAACTACCAGAACCAAACTATGAACTCCCACCTAATGTATAAGATGGAATAGTTGCAATTATTTTAAACTTCAATTTAGTATTAACTGGTCTTTTAACATAAACACTTACTCTGTCAACCCACAAGAGTGTATTCTTCGGCCTCTCATCCACACATGTCTTGAGTAGAGTTGCTAACATTTCGCTTAAGAAGGATGTTGACAATACCTGGCAAGTCATAGTGCACAGCAAGCATGAGGGCTGTTCTACAATAACAAAGAAATCACCCCAACTCAAGAACTTTAATAAAGACTCTTTTTAAACAGCTAGTTTGACACACTTGACCATTTTAACATATGCCTGTCAGTGTAGGCGTAATAACCATTTGCACGGACTAGCTGGCTTGGGTCTATAAGCATCTAGGGTGCTCAGGTGTTCATCTCTGTAAATGATCACCGAGGCTAAAAGGAAGGGACCACTAGGAATCCTCTTGTCCCACTGGGGTTATGGCATAATACAAGATGCTGAGAGTTCTTTGATGGCCCAGAAACTGTGCTGAGATCGCTTACCTAAAGTAGGCAAAGATTTAGATGAAGATTTCACCATTGTTTTCCTAGTCTGATATATTATAATTCAAATCAGCTGGGGGTCAGATAAGAGTTACCTGCAGGCTGAAAACAACAACAACAGAAAAACAATCATGATGACAATATTAGTAGTCATAAACTAAAAGCCCACACTTTAAAAATCAACAAAACTGGCCAAGTGCAGTGGCGTATGCCTGTACTCCCAGCACCTTGGGAAGCCAAGGAGACCAGATCATGAGGTCAAGAGATTGAGGCCACCCTGGCCAACATGGTGAAATCCCATCACTACCAAAAATAGACAAATTAGCTGGCCACGGTGGTACACACCTCTAGTCCCAGCTACGTGGGAGGCTGAGGCAGGAGAATCGCATGAACCTTGGGGGTGGTGGTTGCAGTGAGTCGACATCACACCACCGCACTCCAGGCTGGAAATGAGTGAAACTTCATCTCAAGAAAGGAAAAAAAGGGATTCTTACAATAATTTAGTTTTGGCTTTCCTGTGAACCAATGACCTATTTGGTTAACGATCTGGGAAAATTATATACAAATACATTTTAAATGAATAAATGTTGGGAAAATGCTTGAAGCAAGTATTATTATGAGTCTTTTTAGCCATTTTTACTGTATATGAGAGCCTGAGTTTTTGGTAAAACATATGACACTAGAGAAAAAATATTTGACATGCCAATACTTGGATTATACACAACCATTTAGTAACACATTTATAGCAAATATAAAAACACGAGGGCTATATCCTAATGTGGTGCACGGATTTGTTTGCCTCTATAAGTTGAATCGACATGTGCGATTTAGAAGACTCGTGCGGATTTCTGGACTTCAGGCTTATCCTTAAAAAAAATCAAATCTGGTGTCCCCTGAGTTTCTATCACTGTTTGGTCTGCTGTGTGGAGGTCGCCCCTTTATGGAAGGCATGCATTCTCCAGTTTGCCACTGTGCCCACCTCAGTACTTCCGTTACTCAGGTAACCTTCCTTTGTCCTTGTAAGTATTTGAGTTTACAACTTTTATATTGTAGTATATGTTGATAAAGATTTCAAGTTTTTAAAGTCAGCATGTATTTGCTTATAACATGTAGTCTAGAGGGCCTATAAATCCGTCCGTTATGGAGTTGAATTTTAGAATTTAGAAGTTTTTAAAACTCTTTTCTTCACATATACCACAAGTAATCATCTGCCCATCAAAATGCCTAGAAGCCTTTTTAGGTTATTCCTGGTTATAGTTGGAAAATTTATGAATATTGCAGACATTACATCTTTCTCCTCAGCACCCTTCCTTAAAATTGCAGGTGACTTACTGGCTTTTATCATGCTAGAAATAATCCGCATGGATCAGCATGAGAGCTTTTATTGATAAGCCATTATGTTTTTATTTCTGATTTATATTTTACCTAAAACAAAAAGTAATTTTANTGTGGGCTTTTAGTTTATGACTACTAATATTGTCATTATGATTGTTGTTGTTGTTGTCATTCTCAGCTTGCAGATATCTCTTATCTGACTCCCGGCTGATTTGAATTATAGTATAACAGACTAGAAAGGCAATGGTGTAATCTTCATCTAAATCTTTGTCTACTTTAGATAAGCGACCTCAGCACAGTTTCTGGGCCATCAAAGGACTCTCAGTTAGCATCTTGTATTATGTCATACTCCAGTGGGACAAGAGGATTCCTTGTGGTCCCTTCCTTTTGGCCTTGGTGATCATTTGCAAAGATGAACACTTGAGCACCCTAGATGCTGATCGACCCAAGCTAGCTAGTCCACGCAAATAGTTACTACGCCTACACTGACAGGCGTATTTTCAACGGTAAAGTGTGTGAAACTAGCCGTTTGTTATTTGTTTAACATTGGTAACGAACAAAGATTGATAAGTACCGTGACAGGATGTGAGCTGAGAAAAATGAACTGGAAAATAAGTCGTGACAGGAAAATCACATTAGGAAATGCTTTCCTCAATAGAGGAAACATGAAATTTGGTTAAGGTTTATTTGGATAAATACTAACACTTTGACTTTTCAATCATTCGAGGGTAACTATCATATTTATGCTCGTATAAATCTTCAGGGGATCAAATTACTTGCGGTAATCATGGAATCCCCGGTACCCTTTAGTTGCAAAAACGTTGAACACATTGCCTATGACCTCTTTTTTTTCTTTCCTGGAAACTTATAATTTTGGTATCATATAGTTTTTAGGAGGGATTGTTTCTCTACTTATGTTATTGGTTCTGTCGTGAGACGAATATTACAAGTTGTAGAAAAATCGCTGAGTGTGGTGGTGTAGACCTGTGATCCCTGCTACTTGGGAGTTTGAGGCAAGAAGATTGCTTGGGCCCAGGCGTTTGAGAGAAGCCTGGGCAACATAACAAGACTGTATCTGACTTAAAAATGCAAATTGTGGAAATGTAGAAATTTAAATTTTTGCTCTCAAAATTTGTACCGCAAAGGGATTTTTTTGTGTGTTTTATAAGTTGTCCATGAAGAGTTTCCATGAAACACTTCATCTGTTGCTGCAAATAAACAGTTCTCGAAGCAGAGACTCTTAATACCGATATGGTAAGACTTCAACGTCATAATTTTGTCATTGTAGTTTATCTAAACTATTGACTTGGCCGGGCCCCGTGGCTCAAGCCTATAATCCCAGCGCCGTGGGAGGCCGAGGTGGGGGATGACCTGAGGTCAGGAGTTCGAGATCAGCCTGGCCAGGATGGTGAAACCTTGCCTCTAAAAGAAGAAGAAACACAAAAATTAGCCGGGCATGATGGCGCATGCTTGTATTCCCAGCTGCTCAGGAGGCCGAGGCCGAGGCGGGAGAATCGCTTGAACCCGGGACGCGGAAGTTGCAGTGAGCCAAGATCACACCGTTGCACTCCAGCCAGGGTGACAGTGCAAGACCACATCTTAAAAAATAAAATGACCACTCAAAGTCCATCTATCACATTCTGAAATTTTGGGTTTTGGAAGTTTTTAGGTTTCCTTGTTTAAAAAATCATTGGAAGCGCCTGCATACCATGGGCCACTGGAGGTCAGCGGACATATTTGTGTGTATCCTGGAGTACCTAGAACACAGTCTTTCACGCAAGAAGCATTTTAACGGCTGTTTTTTGAGAGGGGGATTCACTCTGTAACGCAGGCTGGAGTGCGGTGGCGAGACCTTGGCTCACTCCCATCTCCATTTCCTGGGCACAGGTGATCCTCACACTTCAGCCATCCAAGTAGTTGGGACCACCGTAGACCTGTGTCACCATGCTGGGCTGATTTCTGTAGGTTCTGCAGAGACGGGGTTTTGCCTTGTTGCCCAGGGTGGTCTTGAACTGTTGGGCTCAAGTGTTCTGTCGGCCTCAGCCTCTCAAAGTGCTGGGGTTACAGGCGTGAGACACTCAGCCTTAATCATTGTTTCATCTGAATAAATAGACAAATGAAGTTTTATCTCATGTGATGTGCCAAGTCATATGCCTCATGTATCTTAATGATTCGATATTTAAAATATTGCTTACCTTTGTATTACATTTTAATATTTAAGGATGTGTAAGTTTTGAGGTGTTATGTTGAGAAATTATGCCATCCATAAGAAGGAAATAAGTTAGAAATAGGTCATCAGCAGCAAAGAGGATTGCAATGTATTCCCTAGTATCATTCAGCTGGAATCATGACGTTGTGATTGCAGATGAACATTTCTTATACTTTTTATTAGCTCCAACACACGACACGTTCTATGAAATATACCTTTTCAAGCCATACATTACTCTTTAGAATTCTGGTGACCAATAAATAAACTAATATTTTTCTAGGTGGAAAGTTGAAAGTTCCAGGTTTTTCTCTCTCTCTTATAATAGTGTTCTTTCAGGTAGTGGTAGATGACCATGTTTAAGTAATGGAATGTCTTAGAGTAATAAACTCTGTCACAGCACTACTTACAACATTTAATTGTAGCGTAAATATTAAGTAGTATCATTAGGGACAGGAAAGACCAAAATGCTCTGTTAGGGATCTATTTCTCCACGTCCTTGATTGTACTTCATGGGGTTTCCTTTCTTTCTTGGCTTAAGCTCGCATTTCGTTGACCGATTAGGCTTGTTTTTTGTTTGTATTTCCCTCTGTTCTCACGTTGTAAATGGAAAGTTTTGTGGAGTCAGGGTCTTGCTCTGTTGCCCAGGCTGGAGTACAATGGCATGATCTCGGCTCACTATAGTCTCCACCTCCAAAGCTCAAGTGATCCTCCCCCATTAGCCTCCCGAGCAGCTAGGATACAGGCACACACCAGCGTGCCTGACTCCTTCCTGTATTTCTGTGCAGAGACGTGTTCTCATTATGCTGCCCAGGCTGGTCTCAAATTCCCAAAGTCAAGCAATCCACCCACCTTGGCCTGGCAAAGGGCTGTGATTACAGGTGTGAGCCACCATGCCTGGGCAACATTGAGGTTTCTTGAAAGGAATTGATGAGTGCTGGCTGTGGTGTTTCACACGGGTTATCTCAACACTTTGGGAGGCAGAAGGGGAAGGTTTCCTTCAGCCCAGGAGGTTGAGACCAGCCCAGGCAATTGAATGAGACTCTGTCTCTACAAAAGTAACCATCAAGAAGTTAGCCTGGCATGTGATGGTATGCACCTTGTAGTTCCGGCTGTTCAGGAAGTTGAGGTGGGAATATTGCTTGAGGTCAGGATCTTGAGGCGGTAGTGAGCCATAATCATGCCACTGCATTCTAGCTCTGGGTTGACAGAGTGAGACCAGTTTCATAAAAAGAGATTCATAAGAAACTCTTGATGCGACGACTCATAATTTGTAAAGTGGAAACTCATTCTTGATATTACCTTAGCAGCGTGTCCCCGAGAAAGTGTCGGAGCCTTTACCTCGACCTTCTCGTGAAAAAGGGAACAGAATAGTCAACGGAAAAGGAGAAGGTGAGAATCATATTTTATTGAAAAAGTCATTGTACGGAACGCCTCTTTTCAAATAGGAGTACCAAGATAGTCTAATAGCTAAATAAAATGTCCTGTTAACTGTATACTAAGCAAAGGAGAAGTCAAGTGGTGATAAGTTGTGTCTCTAACCAAGGGTCAGCAGTTGATGCTATTGCGAGTACCACTAAAGGAGCTGAGTTATGAGTTCCATTTTAAGATACTCTAAGACCTGAGGCAAGTCAATAAAGAGGGAAGAGGAAATGAATAAAACAGAAGGCATGAGGAGGGTGGAGTGTACATGGAATAATAAAAAAAAAAAAGTGGGTGTATGTAATGGAGGGTAGTAAAGTCAAACTGTTCTGTAGAAGAAGGAAGAACAGGGTGTCAAATAGGAAGGAAGATAAAGGGAGCTTCCAATAGCAAAATGTGTCAGAGAACGAGAGTGACATGTTCCTCCTCTTGCTGTCATCCTCACTCCTGGGGAGGCATTAAGGATTGAGGTACTTTACCACACAGACTTGTGTTTTATCTACTGTAGATGAGTATCACCAAAAATGGTCAGCCATGTATGGCTAGAACTAAGTTTTGTAGAAAACCTTGTAACCTCACAGGATAGTATCATATAGGTCAAATTAACATAATTGAAAGGAATAGCGTTGGGTGACTGATGGAAAAGAAACAAATTAGAGAAGGTCCTGCCTGATGACAAGTTCATGAGGAACACTATGGCTTATAATGTACTATTAAATTCAGGGATACAATAGGGAAGAAACTGAGGCTAAACCAAAAAGGGCAACTAGGGTAATCAAATACGGAAGCACATCGGTGTAGAACAGGGCATTCAAATTTTCCTGAATGAGTTGAGGAGCTTCTGGAAAATGCACACTCTGATCGATTCTGCATTTCTCAGGAGTACTCAGGTGATGTTGGTGGTGCTGGTCGTTAGACACAGCTCTGAAGAGTAAGGGAATAGCCTTCCTTTAGAGAAATGTGGAAAAAGAACCATTGAACGAAATGCGAGCTTAAGCCAAGAAAGAAAGGAGACCCCATGAAGTACAATCAAGGACGTGGAGAAATAGATCCCTAACAGAGCATTTTGGTCTTTCCTGTCGCTAATGATGCTACTTAATATTTATGCTACAATTAGATGTTGTAAGTAGTGCTGTGATAGAGTTTATTACTATAAGACATTCAGTTACTTAAACATGGTCCTCTACCACTACCTGAAAGAACACTATTATAAGAGAGAGAGAAACCTGGAACTTTGAACTTTCCACCTAGAAAAATAATTGGTCACCAGAATTCTAAAGAGTAATGTATGGCTTGAAAAGGTATATTTCATAGAACGTGTCGTGTGTTGGAGCTAATAAAAAGTATAAGAAATGTTCATCTGCAATCACAACGTTATGATTCTAGCTGAAGGATACTAGGGAATACGTTGCAATCCTCTTTGCTGCTGATGACCTATTTCTAACTTATTTCCTTTTTATGGATGGCATAATTTCTCAACACCTCAAAACTTACACATCCTTAAATATTACAATGTAATACAAATGTAAGCAATATTTTGAATATTGAATCGTTAGATACATGAGGTGTATGACTTGACACATTCCATGAGAGAAAAATTCATTTGTCTATTTATTCAGATGAAGCAACGATGAAGGCTGAATGTCTCACGCCTGTAACCCCAGCACTTTGAGAGGCTGAGGCCGACAGAACACTTGAGCCCAACAGTTCAAGACCACCCTGGGCAACAAGGCAAAACCCCGTCTTTACAGAAACTACAGAAATCAGCCCAGCATGGTGACACAGGTCAACAGTCAAAACTACTTGGATGGCTGAAGTGTGAGGATCACCTGTGCCCAGGAAATGGAGATGGGAGTGAGCCAAGGTCTCGCCACCGCACTCCAGCCTGCGTTACAGAGTGAATCCCCCTCTCAAAAAACAGCCGTTAAAATGCTTCTTACGCGGAAGACTGTGTTCTAGGTACTCCAGGATACACACAAATATGTCCGCTGACCTCCAGTGGCCCATGGTATGCAGGCGCTTTCAATGATTTTTTAAACAAGGAAACCTAAAAACTTCCAAAACCCAAAATTTCAGAATGTGATAGATGGACTTTGAGTGGTCGTTTTATGTTTTAAGATGTGGTCTTGCTCTGTCACCCTGGCTGGAGTGCAATGGTGTGATCTTGGCTCACTGCAGCTTCCGCGTCCTGAGTTCAAGCGATTCTCCCGCCTCGGCCTCGGCCTCCTGAGCAGCTGGGAATAGAAGCATGCGCCATCCTGCCCGGCTAATTTTTGTGTCTTTTCTTCTTTTAGAGGCAAGGTTTCACCATGCTGGCCAGGCTGATCTCAAACTCCTGACCTCGGGTCATCCCCCACCTCGGCCTCCCACGGCCCTGGGATTATAGGCTTGAGCCACGGGGCCCGGCCAAGTCAATAGTTTAGATAAACTACAATGACAAAATTATGACGTTGAAGTCTTACCATATCGGTATTAAGAGTCTCTGCTTCGAGAACTGTTTATTTGCAGCAACAGATGAAGTGTTTCATGGAAACTCTTCATGGACAGCTTACAAAACACACAAAAAAATCCCTTTGTGGTACAAATTTTGAGAGCAAAAATTTTAATTTCCACATTTCTACGATTTATATTTTTAAGTCAGATACAGTCTTGTTATGTTGCCCAGGCTTCTCTCAAACTCCTGGGCCCAAGCAATCTTCTTGCCTCAAACTCCCAAGTAGCAGGGATCACACAGATCTACACCACCACACTCAGCCATTGTTCTACAACTTGTAATATTAGTCTCATGACAGAACCAATAACATAACTAGAGAAACAATCTCTCCTAAAAACTGTATGATACCAAAATTATAAGTTTCCAGGAAGGAAAAAAAAAAAAAGGTCATAGGCAATGTGTTCAACGTTTTTGCAACTAAAAGGTACCGGGGGATTCCATGATTAGCGCAAATAATTTGATCCCCTGAAGATTTATACGAGCATAAATATGATAGTTACCCTCGAATGATTAAAAAGTCAAAGTGTTAGTATTTATCCAAATAAACCTTAACCAAATTTCATGTTTCCTCTATTGGAGAAAGCATTTCCTAATGGGATTTTCCTGTCACGACTTAATTTTCCAGTTCATTTTTCTCAGCTCACACCCTGTCACGATACTTTTCAGTCTTTCATTGTTACCAATGGTAAACAAATAATTATTTGAATCAACTAGTCATATGTGTGTTTTTCTCTGACCGCCTTTCCATTACCACTGTCAAACTATGATAAACAGTACACCACTGCTCCCTTTTAAAAGTAAATACTATGCAAAACTAGATGCAGAGTGAGAAAATAAATTTTATAAGAGATCACTTTTAACTTCGTAGCTACACTCAAGTCTTTTTCATCCGAAGTTATGTAGGCAATGAATCCACACACAGTTCGTGGAACAGGCTTGAAAGCAAACATGTACAATGAAAATGAGCAAGTTGATTTCTCTACAATTTTTTTAATCTGCCGGTTTCTATCCAGCTTCCCCCTCAGAAAAGGAAAACATAATCTGGGGAAACGCCAGTGATCTAGGTATTAAATAATGATTCTTGATATAATTAAAATATGTCCCCTGCTGTAAAAGATTCTGGTTACCTATCGCTGCCTCCACCTGTCTATATCTGTAACATACTCAGTGAAAACTGACCTTGAGCTCTATCGCCAATAGTGACGGTCAGTATACTGGCAGAGCCTGACAATAATTGACCCTCACAAATTATCCGTCCTGAGCTGAGCTGAGCTTAAAATTCACTTAACGGATGACATCAATTGTGTTACCTAATCTGGAAGAAAACTGATGACCTAAAACAAGGTAGAGAGATCCACTGTCCCTTGCCCATGATCTATCTCTGGTTAAAAGACGAATCGGCTTCGCTACAAAATGGCAGTCTTGATTCCTCAGCAGGGAAACCACTCTGGAAGGTCCTATTGCTTTCCTTTTCCCTAAATCAGTACAGGGAAACCCCTGCAATAGCTGAAATGTAGGAAAGCTAAATGTCCAAAAGTCAAAGAGCAGAGGTGTACGTTCTTATTGAGAATACTCCTCCCAGAAAGATTAAAACGTTAACAATTATAAAATCCCATTATCTTCACTCTATAGGCCCTTACTTTATTCAGGTCCACATAAACTAGCAAGCCCTCAAAAATGTTCGTAGGCACTCATATACCCAAGGAAAGAGACTGCTGGAAAAATAGAGTCCTGGTAGTTGTGCCTCTATTTCCCTAAGTACCATCTCAATATCTTTCTTCCTATGGGCTCCAACTTCCAGATTCCACTTCTGCAAGGCTCCACAGAAGTCTCCAACCTTCAAATCTTCAGTCTCTGAAAGCACCGATTCCTGAAAGGATGGCCTCAAATGACCAAGTATATGAGCCCTCTATATCCCTGCTCCTGAAAAACAAGCTAACTGGACTCTCCATTACCTGCCCCCAGCACAGACGCACTACCAGCTACCCAGCTGAACTCCATGACTGACTTGCCATCCAATCATGCCCCTGACCCAGCCTACATGAACAAGGGAAGGAACATCAGCGAATTAGGAAAAGAGGCAGAGGTGAGGAGACCACCTGTCCTGGGCCACAGAGCTATGTAGAGTTCAGCAATCTCCAGCCCCTTAGTGTTCCAGGGGCTCTAAACCACCCTCTGTAAGTCAGGATGGAAGTAGATGGTGCCACGAAGATTTCTCTCTGCTGTAGTCACTCCTTCAGTGTCTCAAAATGTTTTAACATCTTTCAGTAAAAATCTTCCTCTGTCAGTCCTCGATAAATTTAAAAAAAAAAGGCAACAAAGTTTTTAGAGCTCCCTTGAACCTTCTATTTTAAGGCGCCTTTGTAGATAATTCCCAACATTCTGTGTGTCGGTCATCTTTGGAATTTATCGATCGATCATTGTTTCTCTTCAAACTTGGCCTTGCCCTGCCCATTCCATTCTTACCCGCTTTCATTGGCTTCACTAGTCAATTCCACACTCATTCTAGACACTGGGTGCACGAGACTCACTCCCGTTTGTATTACCAAAAGTCAGGCCAATAGGATATGAAAAGTAGGAAGAATACTGGGATTTAACATGAGTACAAATCTCATTTCTTCCAATTCCTATGTCTAAGAAAAGAATCCTAATCTTTCTGAGACTCAAGTTTTCTATCTAAACGATCCTTTGACCAGAATGTTCAACACACGTGACAATACTAAAACATGTTTTAATTCATTCTAAGATTCCTTAAAATTCTGTAATTCTATGTGCTTCTGATTCTGGGAATACATAGCCAGCAGAATTTGAAAAAACTACTAGAATTAAAGAAATAACAAAAAAAGACAAAAATAAAAGAAGAACGTTTTAAAAACCTCAAGACACGATTATAGAAAATTCATGGAAAAATAAACAAGACTACCAAAAGTATGATGGAAGTAAGCAGAAATACTAGTCTAAATGAAAGCAAAACTGAGAAATCAAATACTTTCTAAGACTTGCCTAAACTTGCTTTTGTAAAACTTACAGTCTCATGGCCAAAGCTAAGTAAGATCAGCCCTAAAACTTCTGATGGCAAAAAGAAGATCCCGGTTCCCACTGAAATTGTCAAATTTATGACGACAGACTCTGGACTGACCACCTTCTAACGATAACCTTAAATGGGTGTTGAAGGTATTTAAACTCTCATTAATTTAGATGTTAATTAAATTAATGAATTTAGGCTGCTTCAGATGTATACCATGTTCCAAGTGCTGCACGGATGTCTATCAACCTATGCTGAGGAACAAGAGAAGGGATTTGGAAGGCAGGCAGGCTGACAATCAAAGTGGGTCAGCTACTTTGTTAACTAGAGGATCATGAGCCAATTAATCCACTGCTCCAACCCATACTGGTTTTTTAAACAGTAGTTGATAGGAACACAGATGTTGTGATGGCTTTATGAGACGATAAATGCAATAGGATGTCTACTCCGAATACAACACTCAACAGATGTTAGTTCCATCTATATTTCCTTGGTTAACATAATTTTTTAAATCTGTAAAATCCTACCTGATTGCAGATTCATCAGAACTTCCAACATCTATTAAAGAAACAGGCAAAATGCATTTTAAATCAATAATAAAGGTACAGAATATTAAAAGCATAAGAAGGCCCAGTGATGCATGCCTGTAATCCAAACTACTCAGGAGGCTGAGGCGGGAGGATCACTCGAGGATCCCAGAAGTTTGAGACCAGCTTGGGAAACAAAGCAAGACTCTACCTTAGTAAGAAAAAAACTTGTGCACACCTGTGTGTATGCTTTAGATCCTGTTTTTGTTCTTGTTTTTGTTTTGTTTTGTCTTTTAAAGCATAAGACTGATGCTTTGTTACAAAGCATTCCTTTGGGAGCTCGCCTGGGACCTTATTAGAATAAACATTAATCATAATTAGTGGTATTTAATTAATGCAACAAGAAATGTTACTTCCCAGTGTATTTACTAAATGCAAAGCATAATAAATCAGAATGAATTTTATAATGTGGTCGCTTCTAAATTTAGCTAACGTTGGTATATCATCTGACACTGCACAGGACTTTTATAAAACACCTATCATATCAAAGAGCTGGCTGTCTCAAACACATTGGCCGAAGCATCTATACGCAACTTAATCACATCTTTTTCACTCATGTCAATGAGACTTCTCTGTCTGAGGCCTGACACTTATGAAGTGAAAGGGGCTGCAGTGGTTTACCCCAATTCTAGCATCCCTCCTGCCTCCAGAACTCTCCACAGCAATAACCTCTTTTGTGAGACTGGGCATATGCTGAAGCAACTGGAAATCAGTTGTCTCAGGTTGACTTCGCTTTAACTGCTGAGACCGCAGCGAATGTCTTTCTTTCCTCCCTCATTCTCCTTCCACAATCGCTCTTCCTATGAAAAAGGAATCTTCAGATCTGTCGTCCCGATGCTTCCCTTCCGAACTGCTTTTCCTGTAGATAATTGTAACCACTTTTTTCGTCTGTATTCAGCAGTGGTATCTACCCATAATTTCTGTTTTTTCATCTCATTACTCTCTCCCTGTGGCTAGAATCATGCTCAGAAATAAAAGGAAATTCATGCTCGCCCTTGATTCTGTTGTTTTGTAAATTGCGGTCCAATGGTTGTTTTTCCACATTTCTCTAAAGGAAGGCTATTCCCTTGCTCTTCAGAGCTGTGTCTAAGGACCAGCACCACCAACAGCACCTGAGTACTCATGAGAAATGCAGAATCGATCAGAGTGTGTATTTTCCAGAAGTTCCTCAACTGATTCATGAAAATTTGAATGGCCTGTTCTCTACCGATGTGCTTCGTATTTGTTTACCCTAGTTGCCCTTTTTGGTTTAGCCTCAGTTTCTTCCCTATTATATCCCTGAATTTAATACTACATTGTAAGCCATAGTGTTCCTCATGAACTTTTTCATCAGGCAGGACCTTTTCTAATTGATTTCTTCTCCATCCATCACCCAACGCTATTCCTTTCAATTATGTTAATTTGACCTATATGATACAATCCCGTGAGGTTACAACGTTTTCTACAAAACTAAGTTCTAGCCATACGTGGCTGACCATTTTTGGTGATACTCATCTATGGTAGATGTGTGGTAAAGCACCTCAATCCTTAATGCCTCCCCAGGAGCGAGGATGACAGCAAGAGGAGGAACATGTCACTCTCATTCTCTGACACGTTTTCCTATTGGAAGCTCCCTTTATCTCCCTTCCTATTTCTAACACCCTGTTCTTCCTTCTTCTACTGAACAGTTTGAGTTTACTATCCTCCATTACATACACCCACATTTTTTTTTTTTATTGATTCCGTGTACACTCCTCCGCCCTCCTCATGCCTTCTTTCTCTTTTATTCATTTCCTCTTCCCTCTTTCTTGACTTGCCTCAGGTCTTAGAGTATCTTAAAATGGAACTCATAACTCAGCTCCTTTAGTGGTACTCGCAATAGCATCAACTGCGGACCCTTGGTTAGAGACACAACTTATCACCATTTGACTTCTCCTTTACTTACTATACAGTTAACAGGACATTTTATTTAGCTATTAGACTATCTTGGTACTCGTATTTGAAAAGAAGCGTTCCGTCCAATGACTTTTTCAATAAAATACGGTTTTCACCTTCTCCTTTTCCATTGACTACCCTATTACCTTTTTCACGGGAAGGTCGAGGTAAAGGCTCCGACACTTTCTCGGGGACACGCTGCTAAGGTAATATCAAGAATGAGTTTCCACTTTACAAATTATAATGAGTCGTCGCATCAAGAGTGTCTTATGAATCTCTTTTTATGAAACTGGGTCTCATTCTGTCAACCCAGAGCTAGAATGCAGTGGCATGATTATGGCTCACTACCGCCTCAACATCCTGACCTCAAGCAATATTCCCACCTCAACTTCCTGAACAGCTGGAACTACAAGGTGCATACCATCACATGCCGGGCTAACGTCTTGATGGTTACTTTTGTAGAGACAGAGTCTCATTCAATTGCCCGGGCTGGTCTCAAACTCCTACGGTGAAGGAATAAAATTGGGGAGGTATGGCCCATTAAAACGAAGAAAAAAATTAATAATTCACAAAATTACATATTTCTCATCTGAACCGAAAATCTTATCTAAGAAACTTTGAATCCATATATAATATATATTATAATTATGTATTAAATATTAATATTTATTAATATTACATACTAATTGATACTAAATATATATTTTATATTTTATGCTCTATACTTTCATATTATATAACTCCAACTGACAAGACAATATAATGTATGGTATTAATATATACAATATTTTAATATTAGTATATATTATGTAATATATTAATATATAATATAAATTTATATATTATATATGATTAAAATATATTATATATGTCATTATATGTTAACAATAGACTAAGAAATCAAGGAGACCAGATCACGAGATCAAGAGTTAGAGACCACCCTGGCCAACACGGTGAAATCCCATCTCTACTAAAAATAGACAAATCAGCTTGCCGCGGTGGTACACATCTGTAGTCCCAGCTATGTGGGAGACTGAGGCAGGAGAATCACTTGAACCTGGGAGGTGGAGGTTGCAGTGAGTCGAGATCACACCACTGAACTCCAGACTGGCAACCCAGTGAGACTCCGACTCAAGAAAGGGGAAAAAAAATTGATAAAACTCATACAACACCTTTTAGCTAAGAAAACCTTACAGTACCAAAACATCAGATTATAAGAACAAACACTCTATAATACACGAAAAGATGAACTTTACTGTGTGCTGTGCTTTATGTTACTCAGTCCAAATAGTTGCTGCTCTACCTGACTGTTCGTGGTGATATTTTTCACTATATGCCAATAATTACGTGCGTCTTATTAGTACCTCTGACTTGACTGTTACAACTCTAGAATACACAGGTTTTTATTTGAAAAAAGAACTGCTCTACCATCTCAGCCTATCAACGGCATTTGTGTTGGCTTTTTCAGTAAAAATTCCACCATTTTCCCTGTCTTGCAAATCACAGCGAATAGAAGTGGGGTGGTATTGTCCATTAAACAGTAGATAAAAATTAATAATACACAAAATTACATATTTCTCAACTGAACAGAAAATCTTATCTGAAGTTCTTCGAATATATATATTAAAGATTATGTATTAAATATAAATATATTAACATTAAATATTAATATATTTTAAATATGTAATACACAATTACATATATATTATGTGCTGTACACTATATAATATATAACAACTCCAACTGACAAGACAAAATAATGTATATTAACGTATACAATATTAATATATATTATATAACAATGATATATAACATATATATACTTTATACAATCTATAATTAGATATAATTACAATATATTACATATAACATGCTAATATATATTAACATGAATATATGCTAATATATCAACATGAATATATGTTAATATATGTTTTATATTACATTACTGTTTATTTCATACATTATATAGTATTACATATTATCTATTATATATAATATGTATTACTATATTAATATTAATATGTAAATAACATTAATACATGTATGATATATATTAACATACATATTTGTATATATTAACATATATGAAATATATATGTATAAAATCTCATTAAAATACATTACCAAGTTGTCTCCTATCACTGAGCCCATCAATCACACCAAGGGCAGAACACTAACAGGTATCAAAACCTGGCTCGAACATCTACGACATCTCTACCTCCTCACACTCTGGGCCATCAGATCCGGGCTAGGATGCTGGATCTGCTTGGTCCTCTCCAACTAACAGACAAGACTAACAGACAAATATTAATATTTAATACATAACTAATCTATAATATATATTGTTATATATGGATTCAAAGTTCCTTAGATAAGATTTTCGATTCAGTTGAGAAATATGTAATTTTGTAAATTATTAATTTTTTCTTCGTTTTAATGGGCCATACCCCCCAATTTTATTCCTTCACCGTAGGAGTTTGAGACCAGCCCGGGCAATTGAATGAGACTCTGTCTCTACAAAAGTAACCATCAAGACATTAGCCCGGCATGTGATGGTATGCACCCTACTTTAACTTTTTCAGTTCCATGAAGGCAAGGCAAGTGGACGTTTTCCCATTTCCAAGACATGGACCAACAACGTGTAACGTCCCCTTGTTACTCAGTTCTGCTCTCATGTCAGAGATCACCAGCTTTCTGGCTAATAGGGAGACTAACTCATTGCTATTTCAAACTACCTGAACCAAACTATGATATCTCACCTGATGTTTAAGATGGAATAGTTGCAATTATTTTCAACTTCAATTTAGTATTAACTGGTCTTTTAACATAAACACTTTGTCAACGCACAAGAGTGTAATCTTCGGCCTCTCATCCAGACATGTCTTGAGTAGAGTTGTTAACATTTTGCTTAAGAAGGAGGTTAACAATACGTGGCGAGTCATAGCGCACAGCAAACTTGAGGGCTCTTCCAAAATAACAAATCACTCCACTCAAGAACTTTAATAAATACTTTTTTAAACAGCTAGTTTGACACACTTGACCGTTTTAACATATGCCTGTCAGTGTAGGCGGAATAACCATTTGCATGGACTAGCTAGTTTGGGTCGATAAGCATTTAGGGTACTCAAGTGTTCATCTTTGTAAATGATCACCAAGGCTAAAAGGAAGGGACCACAAGGAATCCTCTTGCCCCACTGGGGTATGACATAATACAAGATGCTAACTGAGAGTTCTTTGATGGCCCAGAAACTGTGCTGAGGTCGCTTATCTAAAGTAGGCAATGATTTAGAGGAAGATTTCACCATTGTTTTCCTAGTCTGATATATTCAAATCACCTGGGGGTCAGATAAGAGTTATCTGCAGGCTGAAAACAACAACAACAGTCATAATGACAATATTAGTAGTCATAAACTAAAAGTTAACACTTTAAAAATTAGTACAACTGGCCAAGTGCAGTGGCTTTTACCTGTAATCCCAGCACCTTGGGAAGGCAGGGAGACCAGAACACGAGATCAAGGGATTGAGACCACCCTGGCCAACACGGTGAAATCCCATCTCTACTAAAAATAGACAAATTAGCTGGCCGCAGTGGTACACACCTGTAGTCCCAGCTACGTGGGAGACTGAGGCAGGAGAATCGCTTGAAACTGGGAGGTGGAGGTTGCAGTGAACCGAGATCACACCACTGCACTCCGGGCTGCCAACGGAGTGAGACTCTGTCTCAAGAAAGGAAAAACCAAAAATTGATAAAACTCATACAAAACCCTTTAGCTAATAAAAGCTTACAGTACCAAAAACATCAGATTACAACAACACACACTCTATATTACACGAAAAAATATATCCTACTCTATGCTCTTCTTTATGTTATTCAGTCCAAATAGTTGCTGGTCTACCTGATTGTTCGTGGTGATATTTTTCACTCTATGCCAATAATTACGTGCATCTTATTAATACATCTGACTCGACTGTTACAACTCTAGAATGCACAGGTTTTTACTTTAAAAAAGAACTGCTGTACCATCTCAGCCTATCAACGACGGCATGTGTCTGGGCTTTTTCAATAAAAATTCCACCATTTTCTCTGTCTTGCAAACCTCAGCGAATAAAAGTGGGGTGGAATTATCCATTAAACAGGAGAAAAAAATTAATAATTCACAAAATTACATATTTCTCAACTGAACAGAAAATCTCATCTCAGGTACTTTGAATATATATATTAAAGATTAGATATTAAATATGAATATACATCAATATTAAATATTAATATATTTTAAATATATAATCTAAAATATATATTCTATACTGTATACTATATATTATAATGTATATCAACTCCAACTAACAGACAAGACAAAATAATATATATTATTAACATATACAGTATTAACGTATTATATATTATATACATGATATATATGCAATATAATATATATTTTATATAATATATAATTATATATAATTATAACATATTACATATATGTAAATATATATTCGTATGGAAACGTTATATATTGCTTGTTATATATTACATTATTGTATATTATATATATTACATCATGTAGTATTACATATTATCTATCATATATAAATATGTATTACTATATTCATATGTAAATGTTATATTAATACATAAATATATGATATATAAATATAATATACATGTTTGTATATATTAATTTTTATATTAAATATATGTGTATAAAATCTCATTAAAATAGATTACCAAATTGTCTCCTATAACTGAGCCCATCAATCACACCAAGGGCAGAACACTAACAGGTATCAAAACCTGGCTGGAACAACTACGAATCCTTCTCTACCTCCTCACACTCTGGGCCATCAGATCCGGGCTAGGATGCTGGATCTCCTTGGTCCTCTCCAACTAACAGACAAGACAAAACCCTGCTTTTATTGTTTTTCAGTTCCACGAAGGCAAGGCAAGTGGACGTTTTCCCATTTCCAAGATGTGGACCAACATGTAACATCCCCTTGTTACTCAGCTCTGCTCTCATTTCAGAGATCACCAGCTTTCTGACTAATAGGTAGACTAACTCATTGCTATTTCAAACTACCGGAACCAAACTGAACTCTCACCTGATGTTTAAGATGGAAGAGTTGCAAAGATTTCACCATTGCTTTCCTAGTCTGATATATTCAAATCACCTGAGGGTCAGATAAGAGTTATCTGCCGGCTGAAAATAACAACCACCACAACAGTCATAATGACAATATTAGTAGTCATAGACTAAAAGTTAACACTTTAAAAATTAATACAACTGGCCAAGTGCAGTGGCTTATACCTGTAATCCCAGCACCTTGGGAAGGCAGGGAGACCAGAATACGAGATCAAGGGATTGAGACCACCCTGGCCAACACGGTGAAATCCCATCTCTACTAAAAATAGACAAATCAGCTTGCCGCGGTGGTACATATCTGTAGTCCCAGCTACGTGGGAGACTGAGGCAGGGGAATCGCTTGAACCTGGGAGGTGGAGGTTGCAGTGAACCGAGATCACACCACCGCACTCCAGGCTGCCAACGGAGTGAGACTCCGTCTCAAGAAAGGAAAAACAAAAAAATGGATAAAACTCATACAAAACCCTTTAGCTAATAAAAGCTTACATTACCAAAAACGTCAGATTATAAGTCACCAACACTGTATATTACACGAAAAGATGAATCCTACTATATGCTCTTCTTTATGTTCCTCAGTCCAAATAGTTGCTGGTCTACCTGATTGTTCGTGGTGATGTTTTTCACTATATGCCAATAATTATGTGCATCTTATTAATACTTCTGACTTGACTGTTACAACTCTAGAATACACAGGTTTTTACTTTAAAAAACAACTGCTGCACCATCTCAGCCTATCTGTTTCCACCTGTGTAGGTAGGTTCTTTACTTGGAAGTGGGAGGTGGGTTCTGTGTTCTTGAATGGAAAGGCACATTTTTCTCAAAATGTGATCTCTTTCTGTGTTTATCAATTTTACATAGACCGAATGAAAATATCAAAGTTTTAACATTTTTGTATGACACCTGCTGTCTTTCACTATTGTGATGACAGTTTTAGGAATCTCATAATGGAGTGGAAAAACATTTGCTTCTCTAGATAGCAAAAACACAAATGCTTAGTTTACAGGTACATTTTATGTTGACAAAGCTTTTCCTAAGAATGACCTCATAAGCAGACATCCTGAAGGTTGATTTAGCCAACTAAAAATTAAAACTGCCTGTATTTCAGGAAAAAAAGTAACAAAAGAGAGTTTACTTGAAAAATATTGGCCGGGCGCGGTGGCTCAAGCCTGTAATCCCAGCACTTTGGGAGGCCGAGATGGGCGGATCACGAGGTCAGGAGATCGAGACCATCCTGGCTAACACGGTGAAACCCCATCTCTACTAAGAAATACAAAAAATAGCCGGGCGAGGTGGCAGCGCCTGTAGTCCCAGCTACTCGGGAGGCTGAGGCCGGAGAATGGCGTGAACCCGGGAGGCGGAGCTTGCAGTGAGCTGAGATCCGGCCACTGCACTCCAGCCTGGGCTACAGAGCGAGACTCCGTCTCAAAAAAAAAAAAAAAAAAAAAGAAAAATATTAACTATATTATACATATGTATATACATATATTCAGATGAAAAGTATGTTTTCATTTTATAGGGACTTCATTTTATATATATTTTTTCTTGATTCAGAGTCTCGCTTCTTTGCCCAGGCTGGTGTCCAGTGGCACAGTCTTGGCTTACTGCAACCTGTGTCTCCCAGGTCCAAACAATTCTCCTCCCTCAGCCTCAGAGGAAGCTGGGATTACAAAAATTAGCCGGGCATGCTGGCACCTGCCTGTAATCCCTGTAATAAGTTCAAGTCTCATCCAAGACAAGGCTGCAATCCCTTCTGCCTATGAGTCTCTGAATGTAAAAGGGAGTTCTTTTCTTTCAAGATACAGTGATGGTACAGGCACCGGGTGAGGTTTCTCAACCCAAAGAGAAGATTTTCCCAGAATGATAACACAACTGAGACACAGGCCCAATGCGAGTCCAAAACCCTGCAGGACAGCAATCATTTTTCATGAGAACTCACTATCACACAGACTGCATTAAGGAGATACCGTTTAACCACTTATGAAGGATCTGCCGCCCATCCCCACGTTCCACCCCCACCCGCGCCGTGAAACTCCATTCTCCCACACTCCCACTTCCAACCTCCATTGTCCACCATGATTACATCACCTTCTACCGAGCCCCACATTTAACATTCCCCGTTAAAATTCCACAAGAGTTTTGGTAGGGAGACAGAGCCCAATCATATTATTCTCCCCTTCATCCCCCAATTTCATGTCCTTCTCATACTGCAAAATACAGCTTTGCATTCTCGACGTTCCCCCAAGGGCTTAACTCATTCCAGCATTTACTGAAATGTCAAAAGCCCAAAGTCTCTTCTGAGATAAGGCTGCCATCCCTGCTGTCCCTGAGTCTCTGAAATACAACGCAAGTTAACTCATTCCAAAGTAGGAAGATTGTACAGGCATTGGGTAAGCATTCCAAGCCAAAAAGAAGAAATTTGCCAGAAAGCAGCACAAAACACAGATGGGACTTACAGATCCCATGCAAGTCAAAAACCCAGCAGCCCACTCATTCCATCCTACAGCTCCAAATCATCTTTTGGGAATCTATGTCCACATCCGGAGCACAGGGTGGTGTGATAGCTGGGATCCCAAGGCCTTGGGGAGCTCTGCACCTGTGGCATTGCAGAATCTTTCCCCTCCAGCTGCCCTCGTGGGTTGGGCTGGTGTTGAGTACTTGTAGCTTTTCAACACTGAGGGTGCAAGCAGTTGGTGGGTCTATGAATCTGGGGCCTGGAAAGGCTGCCTCCCTGAATGGGTATGGAGGCTCCAACCCTGTACTCTCGTTCTGCACTGCCCGAGTAGAGGTTTCCCACGAGGCTCTGCCTCTTGGAAAAGCTTCTGGCTGGACACCCAGGCTTTCGGATACGTCCTCTGGAGTCCAGGCGAAGGCTCCGAAGCCTCTAATCTTGTGCTCTATGCACCTGCTGGCTTAACGCTATGTGGAAGCCACCAAGGCTTGGAGCTTGCACCCCTGAAGCAGTGACACAAGCTGTACCTGTGCATCTTTCAGGCATGGCTGGAGCTGGAGCTGCAGGGATAAAGGCAGCAATGTCCTGAGGCTGCACACAGCAGTGGGGCCATGGGGCTGGCCCAGGAAACCATTCTTTTCTCTTAAGCCCCAGGGCCAATGACAGTAAGGGCTGCTACAAAGGTCTCTGAGAGGACTTCAAGGCCGTTTTCCCCATTGTCTTGAACTATTAGCACTGGGCTCCTTCTCATGCAAATACGTGCAGCCTTCTAGATCTTCCCCCTGAAAACCAGCTTTTCCTTTGGACCACTTGTCCAGGTTGCAAATTTTCCAAAGGTTTAAGCTCTGCTTCTCATTTCAATATGAGTTCCAACTTAGGGTCATTTCTTTGATCACACACAAGAACGTAGGGTGTTCGACGTCGGCCTGAGCTTAGCTGCTTAGGAGTTCATTCCACCAGATACAAAACCCTCAAGTTCAAAGTTTCACAGATCTCCAGGGCAGGGTAACTGTGTAGCCGCTTACTTTGCTAAAGCAAAACAAAAAAGTCTTGGTTCCTGTTCCCAGTACGTTCCTCATTTTCATCTGAGACCTTCTAAGACTGGCCTTCACTGTCCATCCTTCTGTCAGCCTTTTAATCACAACCATTTAACACGTCTCTGCAGTGGTCGAAACTTTCCCTCATCTTCCTGTCTTCTTCCAAGCTCTCCAGACTCTCTAACCTCTGGCCATTGCCCCATTCGGAACCTGCTTCTACATTGTCAGCTTTGTCACGGTCTGGCAATGTGATAAAAGAAGAAAAGTCCATTATCAGGGGGAAACATCAAGAAGGCCTCCAATATTTGCATGAAAAATACCCAGTACTAACAGCCAAGAGATTGGGGAAAAGGCCTAGCAGACATCTCATAGCTTCATTTCGCAGCATTAATTTTTTGTTTGTACATAAAGAAGAGAGGTTTAATTGACTCACAGTTCTTCGGGCTGTAAAGAAGGCATAGTGGTTTCTGCTTCTAGGAGGACTCAGGAAGCCTCCCAATCATACCAGAAGGCCGAGCGGCAATGAAATGTTTCATATGGCAGGAGTAGAAGCAAGACAGAGAGAGGAAAGCGGTGCCATATCCTGTCATACAACTAGATCTCATGAGAGCTCACTATCAGGAGATCAGCATCAAGAAGATGGTGCTTAACTGTTGGTGAAGGATCCTCCCACCACCCCGGATCCACCCCCCACTGTTTCCAAGCAGAAGCCTGAGGCAGAGGCAGAGCCTCTTGGAAAATCTCTACTAGGGCAGTGCAGAAGGAAAATATAGACTTGGAGCTCCACGCAGGATACCACCATCCACCAGACCCCAGAGTCATAGACCCACCATCAGCTGACACCCTCAGTATAGAGAAGCTACAGGCACTCAACACCAGCCCAGCCCATGAGAGCAGCCATGGGGGGCTAAAGCCTGCAAAGCCACGGGTACACTGCCCTAGTAGAGGTTTTCCGTGAGCCTCTGCCTCTGCAGTAGGCTGCTCCCCTCCTACTACCCACCACCCTATAGCCAGCCTACTCCTCCCCACCTCTGTTTACTTCCGACCCCACCCCTCTCCCATCCATGAATAAATCACCTCCCGGAAGACCCCATCTGCAACATTTGGGATTACAATTACGCATGAATTTAGGTAGGGACACACAGCTAAACCATATTATTTGACCCTGATCCCCTGAATATCATATCCTTCTCACAGAGTAAAATGCAATTATGCCTTTTCAAAAGTTGCCAAGTCTTCAGTCATTTCAGCATTAACTCAAGTGTAAAAAGTTCAACATCCCACCTGAGAAAAGGCTTCAGTTCCTTTTGCCTATGAGTCCCTGAATTGAAAAAGGGGTTCTTTTCTTTCAAGCTACAATGATGGTTCAGGCATTGGGTGATGTTTCTCAATCCAAAGGTAGACGTTTGCCAGGAAAATAACACAAATGGGGTCACAGGCCCAGTGCAAGTCCAAAACCCGGGAGATCAGTATCCATTCCATCTTACAGCTCCAAAACCATCATGAGAACTCACCGTCATGAGGAAACATTAAGGAGATGGTGTTTAACCGTTTGTGAGGGATCCTCCCCCAATGCCCACTTTTCACCCCTCTCCCCCACCATAATCCCCCCATTCTCCCCAGTCCCCACCTTCCAACACCCACTGCCCTCCATGATTAAATTACCTTCCACCTGGCCCCAGTGTTCACATTTCTGATTCCAATTCCACATGACCTTCTGGAGGGAAACACAGCCAAATCTTATTATTCTCTCCCTGCCTCCCAAAAGCTCATGTCCTGCTCACCATGCAAAATACAATGATGCCTTACCTACCACTTCCCCAAGCTACTATACTTTTTTACAGCCTGCAGAACCGTGAGCCAATTAAACCCCTTTTCCTTATGATCATACAGAAAATTACCAGCGGGAAGTGAAGCTATGAAATGCCTTCAATGATTTTCCCCATCATCTTGGCTAAGACCCCCAAGATCTTAACTCAGTCCGACATTTACTCAGACGTCTGAAGCCCAAAGTCTCATCTGAGTCAAAGCTGCAGTCCCTTCTGCCCCTCAGCCTCTGAAATAAAAGCAAGTTAACTACTTCTAAGGTACAATGATTGTCCAGGCATTGAATGAGAGTTCCCACCCAAAAGGAAGATTTTTGCCAGAGAGAACAAAACACAAATGGGAATTACAGGTCCAATGAAGGTCCAAAACCCAGCAGGCCAGTTATTCAAACCCACAGCTCCCTGTCCCTGGTGTGAGGGCTGGGCTCCCAAGGCCTTGGGCAGCTCTGTACCTGTGGCTTTGCAGTGTTCAGCCCCCAAAGCTGCCCTCATGGGCTGTGCTGGTGTTGAGTGCCTGTGGCTTTTACCCACAGAGGGTGGGCCTACAAATCTGGGGTCTGCATGATGGTGGCCTCCAGTGTGGAGGCTCCAACCACAAATTTTCCCTCTGCTCTGCCTTAGTAGAGGTTTCCCATGAGGCTCCGCCTTCCTGGCAGTCTTCTGTCTAGACACCCAGGCATTTTCATACATCATCTGAAATCGATACGGAGGCTCCCAAGCCTCTGGACTAGTGCTCTGTGAACCCGCTGGCTTCACAATCTGTAGAAGCCATGAAGGTTTATAGCTTGCACCCTCTGAAGCAGTGAACCAATCTGTACCTCTGCATCTTTCAGCCAAGGTTGGAGCTGGAGCTGGGGCTACCGGGATGCAGGCAGCAGTGTCCTGAGGCTGCACACAGCAGCGGGGCCATGGAGCTGACCCAGGAAACCGTTCTTCTCTCCTAGGTCCCAGGGCCCCTGACAGCAAGGGCTGTTGCAAACATCTCTGAAATGCCTCCAAGGCTTTTTCCCCATTGTCTTGGCTATTAGCGCTGGGCTCCATTTTATGCAAGTTTCTGGAGCCTTCATGAATTTTCCCCCCAAAACAAAATCAGCTGTTCTTTTTGACCACTGGGCCAGGCTGCAAATGCTTCGAACTTTTGAGCTCTGCTTGTCACTTAAATATACGTTCCAACTTGAGGTCCTTTCCTCGGTCACACATAAGAGCACAGGCGGTTTGATGCAGACAGGACCCCTCTTGTGCTGTGCTGCCACCAAATACGCACTAAATCATCACCCTCCCGTTCAAAGTTTCAGAGATCTCCAGGGCAAGGTCACCCTACAGCCACGTTCTTTGCTACAGGAAAACAAAAGTAACCTTGGCTCCTGTTCCCAGTAAGTTCCTCATTTTCATCTGAGACCCTCGTGAGCCTGGCCTTCACGGTCCATCCTTCTGTCAGCCTTTCAGTCACAACTATTTAACAAGTCTCTACAATGGTCCAAACTTTCCCTCACAGTCCTGTCTCCTTTCAAGCTCTCCAAACTCTGGCTGTTACACGCTGCTGAACCTGCTTTACATTCTTAGCTATCTCTGTTGCAGCCTGGCAATGTAGAAGAAAAAGAAGTCCATTTTCAGGGGGAAACTTCTAGAAGGCTTCAGATACTTGCATTAAAAAGAAACCCACTGCTAATTGCTGTTTGGGTGAAGGAGAAAGGGCAAGATGGAGGAAGGTGAACAAGAAGGCATAATCCATGTTGCTTCCGGGTTCTTCCTCACCAACTTTCCCATGCGTGGGAAAATGCAGCCCGCCCCGGGGAGATGCAGATCAACCGAGCATGCGCCAGATGATGTCAATCCGAAGAGATCAAAACTTACCTGGCCACGCCTATGGAGACGCCCCTATCAGGGTGCGACTTCCCTGGCCCCCCACACCTGAGGACCAGAGAACCTCGTCCGAGAGTGTATGCATATTTGCAATAAAAGACTGCCACTTTCTTACGTACTTTGGCCTCATGTTTAATTATTTAGCTCTCCTAAATTAAGTTAAATTAAATGAAACAAAACAATTGCCAAGACGATGGGGAAAAGTCATTGAAGATATTTCATGGCTCCACTTTGCAGTACTTATGTTCTGTATGATCACAACAAAAAGGGGTTTAATTGGCTCATGGTTCTGCAGGCTATAAAGAAAGCATAGTGGCTTCTGCTTCTGGGAGGACTCAGGAAGCCTCTCAATCACACCAGAGGGAAAACAGCAATGAAAAGTTCCATATGGCAGGAGTAGGAGCAAGACAGAGAGGAAAGAGGTGCCACACCCTGTTATACAACCAGATCTCATGAGAACTCACTATCAGGAGATCAGCATCAGGAAGAGTAGCCATGGGAGAAGGATCCGCCCCCCAACCCACCTCCACCCCCTACTGTTTCCAGACAGAAGCCTCATGCAGAGGCAGAGCCTCTTGGGAAACCTCTACTAGGACAGCACAGAAGGAAAATATGGGCTTGGAGCCCCCACCCGGGATTCCACCATCCTCCAGAACCCAGAGTCACAGACCCACCAACAGCTCCCACCCTCGGGATGGAAAAGCTACGGACAGGCGACACCAGGCCAGCCCACGAGAGCAGCCATGTGGGCTAAAGCCTGGAAAGCCACAGGTGCACTGCCCTGGAAGAGGTTTTCCATGAGCCTCTGCCTCTGCAGCAGCTACTCCCCCTTCCTACTACCCGCCACCCTCACACCAACCTACAGCCAGCCCACTCTTAACAACTCTACCCACCCCCTTTCTCCTTCCATCCCCACCTCTCCTGTCCATGATTAAATAATCTCCCACTAGACCCCAACTCTAACTTTTGGGATGACAATGCCACGTGACTTTTTCTAGGGGCACACAGCCAAACCATATTATGCTGACCTTGACCCTTCCGAATCTCATGTCCTTCTCACAGAGTAAAATACAAACATGCCTTTTCAAAAGTTTCCAAAAGCCTTAACTCATTCCCGCACAGTCTTCTGTCCCTGGTCCCCCAAATCTCATGTCTTTCTCACATTGCAAAACACAATGATGCCTTCCCTACAGTCCCCCAGATCTTAACTCATTCCAGCATTTACTCCAATGTCCAAAGCCCAAAGTCTTATCTGAGACAAGTCTACAGCCCCTTCTGCCCATGAGCCACTGAATTAAAAAGCAAGTTAACTTTATAATTCCAAGGTACAATGATTCTACAGGCAATGGGTACGCATTCCCAGCCAACAGAAGAAGAAAAAGTGCTAGAAAGAAGTACAAAACACAGACGGGACTCATAGGATACATAAACGTCCGAAACCCAGCAGGCCAGTCACTCAATCCTACAGCTCCAAAATCATCATTTTTGAATCCCCGTCCCATATCCATGGCACAGGGCTGTGAAGGCTGGGCTCCCAAGGCCTTGGGCAGATCTGCACCTGTGGCTTTGCAGGGTTCAGCCCCCGTGGCTGCTCTCATGGACCTGGCTGGTGTTGAGTGCCTGTAGCTTTTCCACACTGAGGGTGCAAGCTGTTTGTGGGTCTACGAATCTGGGGTTTGGAGAATGATGCCTCCCGGTGTGGGGGCTTCCACCCTATATGTCCCTTCTTTGCTCCCCTAGTAGAAGTTTCCCATGAGGCCCTGCCCCTTGGAAAAGCCTCTTTCTTGGACATCCAGGCTCTTCTGTGCATCTTCTGGAGTCTGGACAGAGGTTTCCAAGCCTCTAGTCTCTTGCTCTGTACACCTGCTGGCTTAACACTATCTGGAAACCATCAAGGCATGGAGCCGCCTCTGAAGCAGTAACCCAAGCTGTACCTGTGCATCTTTGAGCCATGGCTGGAGCTGGTGTTGCAGGGATGCAGGCAGCAGTGTCCTGAGGATGCACGCAGCAGCGGCCATGGAGCTTGCCCAGGAAACCATTCTTCTCTGCCGGGCCCCAGGGCCTGTGACAGCAAGGGTTGCTGCAGAGGTCTCTGAAATGCCTTCAAGGCCTTTTCCCCATTGTCTTGGCTGTTTCTACTGGGCTCCTTTTTATGCAGATACTCTAAGCCTTCTTGAATTTTCCCCTTGAAAATCAGCTTTTCTTTTTGACCACTTGGTCAGGCTGTAGATGTTCCAAACTTTAGATCTCCACTTGTCTTTTAAATAGAAGTTCCAACTTGAAGTCATTTCTTAGGTCACACACGAAAACACAGGCCGTTCAATGCAGAGAGGACACCTCTTGCGCTATGCTGCGGAGACATTCATTCCACCAGATACATCCTAAATCATCACCCCCAACTTCATAGTTTCACAGCTCTCCGGGGCAGGGTCAATGTGCTGTTGGAACCGAACTCTCGATTCCCTCCTGGGCAGGGGTCGCCGCGAAGGATCACCGACACGAGGTTCACAGCAGAGAGTTATTTATTGCTAGCGCGCTAGGGTCCCAAGCTCTAAGTTGGCCCTGGGACTCCGACTGCTTGTTACAGGCTGTTTATATAGGCAAACACAAGTTCAAACACAGCTTATGGCGCGAAATTCAAACAAAGCTTAAGGCGTAAAATGATTGGGTCTAGCTATAGCCTGAGCAAGGGGTCTTGGTTTAATTGGTTAGAGCAGGACCTTATGAGGTTCTTTCCTGGAGTTGTTGATTCCGGGAACTTCGAGGCAGGGTGAGACCCCTGGAATTGGCAGGGTGGGACCTCATGAGGTTGT